>NW_017278534.1:832030-837990 GCF_001594065.2 Cyphomyrmex costatus | reverse complement strand
CTGTTAAGCTGATCAGAACTATGCGACCTTGAATTTCGTTAAAAAGTTAGCACCCCATTTTTAAAAAATTATTAAAAAATGATTATTAAGCGCATATGTCATTAAAAATCATAGAGAACTCTTCGTATCGTCAAAAAGAAGCAGGAATTATCATCAGAACTATTGTATCTAAAAATTAATTTTTCAAAAATTTTTAATTTTTTTTTATTATTCGAAAATTTTTTTTACATATCAGGAACTCTAGGCAATCGCAAATTGAAGCTATTAAGCCGCTCAGAACTATTCCACCTTGAAATTCAATAAAAAGTTAGCACCCCATTTTTAAAAAATGTAAAAAAAATGTTTATTGAGCGGAACTCTTGTTATTAACTATAGGGAACTCTTCGTCTCGTCAAAAGAAAGTGGGAACTCTAATCAGAACTTCTGAGTATTATAGTTTAGGTGCTAACTTAACGTACCCAATACCCTATTTGTTATTGCTTTTTAGTCAATCATATCCTTTTCATTTATAATTTTTGACATGTAATCACATACAACGCTTATTTATTACATGCAGTCATCATTTTTGTCTGTAATGCATTTCGCGACCGCTTAAGCATTGTTCACAGCAATTTATAGCAATTCATAGCAATCTATGTATCTTAGAAATTAGTTTCATAATCATTCACAATTTCTGAAAGTGCAAAGAATGAAAAGTATAATTCTTTAGCGCATATGTATATTTCCGTATCGAAGCGAGTATAAAGAAAACTATCATTACTTGTATTCAGCGCAAGCCGGAGCTGTTGATGAAGAATGCTTTATTACTTCATTCGAGGACGTACCTACCGTCAATCTATTCTCAGCGAAAGATCTCGAAGAACAGATGAAGAGTATCAGGGATACTGTGGGTGACGATAAAAAGGACTGGAAACAAAGAATGGATAGCGTATGTATCGTGA
This sequence comes from Cyphomyrmex costatus, assembly GCF_001594065.2. Lineage (NCBI taxonomy): Eukaryota > Metazoa > Arthropoda > Insecta > Hymenoptera > Formicidae > Cyphomyrmex > Cyphomyrmex costatus. The sequence continues at coordinate 837,049 of NW_017278534.1, read as the reverse complement.
GAAAATGAAATTATCTCTCCTTGTGGTATAATGATACCACCAATTTTTTATCTGTTATCTTCTTGCTTTTCCAGATGAGAAAGTTAAGAGCCATTATACTCGCAGGTGGCACTAATTACGAAAATTTCCACGAGTGCCTAAAGAGCGTACAGCGTCCGTTTGAACAGGCCTGCACTGACCTTAGATCCCAAGTAGCGCGAGAAGCATGTATAACTCTCGCTTTTCTGAGTCAGAGCCTGAAGACCAAATTTGCCAGTTTTGGTGAGGCGGTTTTGCTCACGTTAATGAACCTCATACAGAACAGTGCCAAGGTAAGTCTCACGGAATGCTAGATCTCTGCTACATTTAGATACTATTATTATCTAAATTGCTGTATCGAGTCTAATTGCACATCTTTACGACGAACGTCATACCTCATAGAGTCTTACGACGTTCGTGTATTCGTTAGTTTTTATGTAATCTCCATAAGAGGTAAGAATTTAATTACTCTTGCCATTTTCAACTAGGTCGTAGCGACAGCCGGAGCGGTGGCAGTTCGGTTTATCCTTCAAAATACCCACTGTACTCGATATGTGCCTATTATTGTATCATGCGTAAGCAACAAGAGCAGAGATATTCGTAGGGCGTCTTGGGAATATCTGGCTTTAATCCTGCAGACCTGGCCTACGCAGATATTGCAGAAACACATAACAATATTGCCGGATGCACTTAAAAAGGGCATCGCGGATTCCGACGCAGAAGCACGAGTCTTCGCTAGGAAGTGAGTTCTTTGCAGCCAGATTCTAATGATGCCTTGATTTCAGATTAATTTAATATTTCATTAATTTTATCACTTTTTATAGATCATACTGGGCATTTAAAAATCACTTTCCAGAGCAGGCTGAGATACTACTTAATAACTTGGATGCGACGTATAAACGCTCCTTGATGTCTCTTAGCAATAGTGGTAGTAGTAACAGCTTAAATGTCATGGCTAATATGAGATCGTCGAGCGTTAGTCCACGTACAGCCAGACCCGTGATGAGCGCGGCAGGTAAAGATTTTCTGCTTGTTTATTACCGCGATAAAACGTTCCATTAAAAAGAATTACGTTGCCATTGAATATATTAATGTTACTCGTGCTGCGATTTTAATATAAAAGACTTGTCACTCTGTTTTCATGCTGCTTTGCGACTTCTCTTTACATTAAACATATGAAGGTAGTACGGAAAATTTGCATCAGACCACGGGTCAACCGCACGGTCCGCTCAGACGTACTCCGTCCTTGCCTCGATCTTATCGTCAATCTGGTATCCCGATACTACAAAGACCAACAGACAGTCACTGTAATTGTTCTATCGTCATTTGCTTCAGAAATAAATCGCACTTTGTATACGTTATGTCACACAACACGAAAAGATGCACAAACGGAACTGTTGTCTTATGTTGATTTCCTTTTTTTAATCTTGCACAGAAGTTGTAAAGTAGAAGTTACATGAAGCTAATATTACATCAGAATTAATCCGTTTTATAATTCTACAGATCGAGGTACACCAGGAGTTAGATCTACCAGCGCGATTGATTTGCAAGCTGCTCAAAGGGCGAAAGCGAGAATAATGTACGCGAATATGAGCAGACAGAAGGCAGCAGCAGCACTTCGTGAGTAATATCTTATAATATTAAATTTTATGGAGTCAAATGATCGAATTGAGCATTAAATAACTCTTTGTCATTGTACAATTCAATGAATTGTATCTTTTTGTGTTATTTCAGCTCGACCTACTAAATCCCCTGATCCCAATGCGATTGCTAGCCCAGAAAGAGTCGCAAGGACAAGGACAAGAGTGGCGGGAGTTTCACAATCTCAACGTACGTTCTGTAATTTTTTTTACGAAAGAAAAGAAACATAACTATGAATTAACGAAAATTGTTTTCCACAACAGCTAGCAGTAGATCAGGTTCCCCGTCGTCTAGATTAAGTTACGCTACATACAATCGCGAAGGTGAATCACTAATAGGCAGACCAAGACGATTATCCGGACATACTATTGGCAGTACAAGCAACAGTCGTGAGCCGAGTCCGCAGAGATTTGGAAGCAAACTAAGGTAAGTACAACAATTCTGTTTACAGAAAATGTTGTACATTGCATAGTTATAATACGAATTATTCGAATTGATAGAGGGAGGAATCTACACATGTCGCCAACGGACAGCACTAGGCCACCAGTGATGGCGCAAAAGATGCTGCAGAAGTCACGTGAAGCAGAGTCTGCATTGGCGGATGCTTTAACTTTCGACAGTATTGATAATTACACCAGAATACCAGGCAACAAAGGGGATCACAGCGACGATAGTGAAAACAGCAGTATATGTTCAGAAAGAAGTATAGACGGTTTTAGACGAGCTAGTGATGTAAGTACAAGTTTTATATTAGCAAATTAAAGAAATAAGAAAGACGCACACTTGTTGGCTTCAGTATTGAATTTTTGTTACTTCGATCAAAACATGGGCATATATCACAGAATCGAGCTATGTAATATGTTTATTGTTAAATTAATTTTTTTTGTAAGCCAACACACGTTTACAAAGGAGAAAATGACGAACACTTTCATGCATATTATCTCATGTGTCATGTGCTACATTAATATTATGAAATTACATTTTTATATGATAATTAATAGATTTATCGCTTTTTATAATTGATTAATGCTTACACACAATACTTATATTTTATTTCAGTTTTAATGGCATGTGATTAATATATAAATTTCACAATTTTGAATATTTTAATTTTATAATTTAAAAATTATATATTTGTTTTTGTTAATATATGTATAAATATATAAAATCTAAATATATATAAAAAAATGCCAATACGAGCCAACACAAGTTGTTCACACAAGAACAACCTGTGTTGACTCGTTTTGGCATTTTTTTTTTATTTATTTGAATTCATTCTTTTGGAACCTATTTTTTGTTAATTATATTATATAAAATGAAGTTATTTTACAATTTAATATTGATTATACGAATTAAGTTTTTATTCAACACAAAATAGAACCTCGATAAAGCTTTCAGCACTGTATGATAATGTAGCTAATGCATGGTTTTTTCACTTTTGGTTTTGTTGCGGCATATTTGTTTGGTTTGGACTAACGCGACACGCCGTTCTGTTCTCCATATCTCTCCATCGCCCATCTACCCATTAGTCGTTCTCATGGAGTGGCTCTCAATCGAGATTATACCGTGATCTATGGGATCAGTCTATCCCAAAGGTTTGTTAAATTACTTTTTTTTATTTCTGCTCATTGAAATAAAATTGATTGTTAATATTTGTAAATTGATTAACACAGCAATTGTACATCAGTATAAAAAAAAAAATATTTTTATTTTGTGAATATTATTTTTGTTATTCATTATTTTGCATCAAAAATATTTCAGAATATAGTTATAAATTAACATTAATACTTGGAAAGCAACACGCAGCAATTTTTTCTCATTTTACAGGACATCAAAGAAATTATTGAAAACTGTGCTCATAAACATTGGGGAGATAGAAAAGAAGGTTTAGTGGGCTTACAACATTATTTGAGCAACGGAAAAACTTTAACAACAACAGATTTGCGTAGAGTGACGGATATTTTTACGAAAATGTTTATGGATTCTCATACCAAGGTATTTAGTTTGTTCTTGGACACATTGAACGAACTCCTGATTACTCACAACGAAGGTCTTGGCGATTGGTTATATGTTTTATGTGCGAGGCTTCTCAATAAGTTAGGCACCGATCTATTGGGATCCATACAAACAAAGATTCACAAAACACTTGATGTTGTGAGGTGAGGATTTAACAACTTTTATAGACACAATACACTGTATTATTTGTATCGAGTTTATTGTAATCATCAAATTTTAATATGTATGTGTACATAATGATTTGTCCAGAGATTGTTTCCCGGGCCAACAGCTTCTACCAGCTGTGATGAGGTATCTGACAGATCCAACACAAACACCAAATTCTCGCGTGAAAGTAGCAGCATTGACTTTTATCACGCAGATCGCTGAGACGGCAGAACCGTCCGCGCTGGGCAGTTCTGCAGCGACAGCACTTGCACGGTTGCTCGATTGGTCGAATGACGGCAAAAGTCACGACGTGAGGAGACATGCGCAAAATGCTGTGATATCGCTTTACAATCTTAATCCACCTCAAGTTACTATGATACTCTCCGAATTACCAAAATACTATCAAGTGTGTTGAATGAGCTTAATAATTGACTTATATATACTCATAAGTGTTTTCTCACATCGTGCTGAATCATTGTTTTTCTTCTTTTTTTTTTTTTAGGAAACAGCCTGGCCTCTACTGGAGAACCATTTAAGGAAATCTTCCACTTCTAGTACTCCGGCATCACCTGGTACACCACCGCCTAGATCACAGAATTCACCCGCTCGAACGAAAGCGAAAAACGATATTAAAACGGACAAGACTGAAATCGATGGAGGAGATGAGAACTTGGAAGAAGTATATAAGTACGTAGACAGCGTTCCGTCATGTTAAATTTGCAACATTGAATCTAAATATTTTATAATTAAACTTAATGAAATATAATATCCTAATTTTTACACAATATTAAGTATATACTAATTTTTAAAGTCCTTCCTACAGATCTCTACGACGCACGACTGCCGAAATCCAAAATTACGGCTTCGAACGTTTAGAGAGGGCTACCACTAGCAAAGATAGTGGTATTAGTAATATGGCAGATGTGGAAGAGAGAATGGAAGGTTTGACGTTATCCAATTCGGTAAGCTTAGTAAAATAATATCGTGACAAAGTAAGAATGAATTGCAAAAATCTGAGATTATCCTAATTATTATTTTCAGGGTCGATCCTCGTCCGTTTCCTCACCGACGCAACGAGGACGGTCTGTTAGTAACATAACGGTAAATGGATCCGATACAATTGCCGGTGATTTGATTCTACCTCAAGAGAACAATGGTTATAAAACGCACGGTATGTTTTATTTTTGGGGGGGGGGG
>NW_017278534.1:818199-831799 GCF_001594065.2 Cyphomyrmex costatus | reverse complement strand
GGTTTTTGGGGGGGGGGGGGAATCTGTGTATGTAAATAAAATTGTAAAGTATCTTTTTTACATTATTTTGTATACAGGTTCATCACCAGATTCAACAAATAGACCGGAAATCGTGGATAACATGGTTAAAACTTTGCAATCTAAAGTAGCGCAAACTACGGAAAAAGTATCGGCGTTGCAAGAATTTCAACTGTACGTCCGCGAAGGCGATTCGTCATATATCAAACGAAATTTCAAGTATGTCACGATTTATAACTTGTGCATATCTTAAAGATCGTTCCTACTGGAGCCGATCGTGTACCGATTGAAGTATATTAACTTTTTTCTGTTTTTTCTTTTTTTTTTTATAAATAAGCCGATTGCGGTAGCGAGCCTTAACGCGACATTTTAATCCTGGTGATTTAACGATTCTTTGATATTTCAGAAAAGTGCTCAAAGTTTTATTAGACAGCTTATCCAATGATGGCAAAGTGGTACAAGTAGAAGTGCTACAAACATTGATCGATATGCTTAAATGTTCCGAATTAATAGAAAGCTTTTCCTCTTACAATGAGTTACTAATATTGAAAGTTATCTATGCCTACAAGGCAGATGATCAAAAGGTCGATTCTTCCAGCAGTAGTGGTGGCAGATCTCCAGTAAATATTAATTCTGTTTAATTTTTTAATTAACGAGTTAGTAGTGTTACATATCTATGGCATTATATTACTAATAGGTTCATTGGAATGCGGAAAAATGCGCGGCGACGATGGCCATGGTTTTAAAACCGGAACAAATTATTCATTTAGTCTCCACTATAATTGCTACAGAGTCATATCCATTGAATATGGGCGCGATAAAGATGTTGCACAAGGTAGTGGAACATTGGGGTCGAGATGCTATTGAACCTCATCTTGCCAAAGTTATGCCTGGTCTTATTAAGGTGAGAAAAGTTGATGAAATTCAATTCTGTATTTTAACATATTGTTTTGTATTATGTACTGATTGTATTTTTCTTTGTATTACAGGCTTACGATGATAATGAAAGCGCGGTTCGTAAAAGCGCAGTCTTTTGTATGGTAGCAATCCATGTCGCAGTCGGCGAGGAAGCGTTGAAGCCGCATCTAAGTTGCCTGTACTCCAGTAAACTCAAGCTACTGAACATCTATATACAACGTGCGCAGCAACAGGCAAACAGTCAACCTGCGAGTCCGCGTAGTAACAGCAAGAATTAACCAACATCCAATACCACGACTCTCAGGGTCGCAATACTTAAGAGATTCGCTCGCTTTGGCGCGCGGCATGAGCGAGTGCTTGTTAGCTTCCTCAGTAAGTCCGATCCGTCATGATGGTTGATGACGACGGTTTTAACAGTATGACTCGAAAGTTTTGATACGGTAGAGACTGATGTGCGTATGTGTGTGTGTGCGTCACTTCGCGACGGAGTACGAATCGCTGTTCGAAACGACGAAGATATATGAGGAATCAACGCGACGATAATTGTTTTGATGTTACGACGTTTATCGAATTAATTGTTAAAATAATAAGGGCTTATATAGTTGGTTAATTCTTAAGAGAGTAAAGCAAAGGGAATTCGTAACATACGGTTCACAGTTTTTTTCGTCTTTTATGAGAGTATGAAACATTTATATTGCTATAAGATTGATTATACTTGTTTAAGTGAACATCACGTAGTAATTTCGACTGATACATCTTTAAATATCGTTCTATAATACGCAAGGTATTTTTTTCTGTGGAAAGGTTTGTTGTATTGTTTATGCAATATTATATATTTGTTTACGAAACGAACGGCTTCTTAATTTGTTAAATTTGCTAATCATCTTTTTTATTTTCTTACCACGGTCTTGTACATATGCGAACTATGTCGTGTTTTATGGTAGGAAACTATAGTATTTAGGAAGTGTCTAATATTTTTGTTGATACATACATGACCGAGCTTTTATTTCCATTTTTACAAATAGTAAAATTAAAATATTTTTTCTCTCCTGGGACTTCAAACCTTCCATCGCCATAAGAAATTGATAATTCAACGAGACGGATGATAAACTGAGAGAACACAATACAACATCACTGTCTACGAATGATTTTAAATATCTCATAATGCGCAGCCAAACACTAATCACGCAAATTAATCAGCAAATGTTAAATATGTATAACGTATGCTTATTTACATTTAGTACCAAATTACGTTTAGCGTCGAGCGTAATTGCATGTCCGGCGATACGTCGTGATGCACTTCACAGCAACGACACGTGATAAGGAAAAGTGAAAAGTGTATAATTTATTCAACTGAAATCTACGTGCTAGTCAGATTCCCAAGGACGCACAATGACGTAAAAGACACAAACGGAATAGTCGAGTCTTTTTTGACGAACCATGCATAGACACAAATAACACATACACGAAAGAATATACGTGAGAGAGAAAGAGATTTTAATGTGAGAGAATGAGATTGCGTGGCTGAGAAATTAGCGCGTGTTTAAGAAGCAAGCATAAATAAAGTAGCAGTGATTAGTAAATTGATCTGCTCGAGACTAACATTAACACTTAAACTGTTCATCACGTTGCCAATAATTGAATGAACGCTAAATCAAACGCTAACGTAACGAGTTTAGTAACATTTTGTGCCATTGTCGTTTCTGTTTACTGTATAAGAAAAAAAAATTATATATATTCTACGTCATGAATCATCCCTTTTGTCCTTTTCTTACTACGTATATTTAGTCGAGATACGATATATATATATATAAGAATAATAAATATAATTTTATTATGAATTTGTCAAAGCGCAACATTAAAATATTACGAGATATCGGGAAAAATTTTTTTTCTTTAACATTCGGTAAATGCGAATATACCGAACAGGTAAAGAAAAGTGAGTCACTTACGATAGAATATAAATGTCTGATAATATATCTCGATAATTCAGCGTGATGACGCGGTAATTTACGTCTCGGACACAATACGGCCAAATAGTGCTAAAGAAAATGCAAAATATCGAATGAATAGAGTGAAGAGTAATTTGAAAGGAAAAACACGAGACAGACGTACTGTATTTCTTTTACTTGGTGCCTTTGGCGTCGACGCGACGGAATTTGATTGAAGATTGTCTTTCAGCATCATCTAGAAACAATTTTGCGGGTAACACGGTCGAGATTATAGAGGAGAAAAATATGCAAAGTCTTTGACTGTTGCCGACGTCGTATAAATGAACACTGCTTCGCGATAAAGAAAGAAAAAAAAAAGAAGAAAAAGGTCTTATTGATTATTCTCGTAGCATAGAGAAATTTTAGATGGACTCGATATTTTTCCCATTCTACGCCCCGAATAGAATCTCGAAAGTACATTTCACGAATAGATATTTATTCCACATGCGAGTATTAATTACTCTACGCTTGTGCGACACTTTATTCGAGATGCTGAATTATCAAATTATTGTCAAGATAAATGATGTTTGGTAATCTCTCGTGGAAAATCCTCGTTGCGCAATTAAATAACCGATATTTCGCGCGGCGATATTCTAATTGAAAGATTTAATCGCGCCTCTTTAAATCTGCGGAAGATTCAAATACGCCATTAAGTAAATGGGCCATCTGCAAAATCAAGTTGTATAAAAAAAGAGCTCAACACAGATCGTTAAATTCACAGATCCATTTTAAATATATATATATACATATATGTGACGTTTATTTAAAATATGCATCTTGCGAATCTTATCTTGCGTTGAATTCGCGATTTTTGATATTCAAGCGCTTTGGCGAACTATTTGACTTCACGTCGATTTAGGGCATGGCCTGTGTGACACGTGGTTGTGTGTATATATATACATATACGAAATAATACTTAGAACGTGTAATTATATTATACGTAATATAATTGATATACGGATTAGGTAGCTCATCGTCACTGCCTGCAGCGTTGGTCGTGCTGAGGATACGAGGCTCTCTGACACAGCCAGGCTCTGCGTGGTGATAATGTTTATCGATTCGCTTGTTCTGTTAAGTTTTACGAGCGTTATTATTATTAATATTATTATTATTATTAATATTATATCGATACTCGACTTGCGTTGTAATTGTAACTCGATGCGTGTGTGATATATATGAGGATTTGGCGGTGGGCGTTACGAACGATCCGTCAGCGACCGTCTCTCCTTTCTTTTTCGGAAGCCGGATCGTTCAGTCGCCCACGGAGAAGCTATATGATGTAAGCCTCCTGCGTTATCATTTTAATATTTGTTAACACCCGCTGTTAACTATTTCGCGAGCATAATAAATTTTGTCGTTAAGCGTTTCTGTCGTGCCCCCCCACATGCACCGCTATCACGTTCCTTCTTTTTCTTTTGCATCCGGCAGTTTGCAGATCGTAGTTTTATTCGTTCGCTTTGCGCGCAATGCGAGATGTTCCAAATCGGTACGTTTAATTATCCCCCCGACGATACTCGAAGGTTCGACTATCGAAAAAAAATTTCATATGCGTGCGCGATGATCGACTGACAGTGCGACTCGTGCGATCCGCTAAACGATACTTATTTCTGAAATTCGAGAAGTAATTAGATACTTAGATTTGAGATTCAGTGTGGCAAAACTTGAAAAAAAAAGTTGATTTTCTGAGAAAGTATGAATGAATGGGTGCCGCAATTATTTATAAATGAAACAAAGAATGTATTGTAATTATTAATTATTGCGTCTTTACTGCTATGAAAATTTTACATATGTTCGATTATGTTTAATATATATCATATTTGACATATTAAAAGGGCGTGAGATTTTTCTTGCTGCGAATTCGATATATGTAAAAATCTGGAAAAGCTTAGTAAAATTTTCAAAGAACGTTCCTTATAATATGGTGCATTGTATTATGAATCATGCAGTTTAATTTTTAGTCAAGCAGAAATATTCTGTTTTCAAGGCCAGTGTTCATAATTGATTCTTATTTCAAGACCATTAAGTAATGTGTTATAAGATTATTATATTAAGTAATGTTATGCTAATATAGCTTTTTGTGATTGTTTTTATCATATTTTAAGATTGTATTTAAGACAGTCTTAAATATAAGAATCGATTGTAAGTACCGGTCTTAGAATTAGATTGGATTACGTTTGTTTTAGTTTTGGAATTTGAATGTTCCGCTTTTGCCCTGAAGCATCATGACGTTGACGTCTCGAGATGCGTGACATCACATGACTTCGAGTTCGAACGGATTTCACGCAAGTTCAGTCTGTTTGTGATAAATCTTTGAATTTATTCTTCCATCTTCGCGCGTGTGCTTCAATAATACGTGCAAAGAAATACTTCCTCGAGCCACGATGTCGTAGATGTGAGTATTGTTATTCATCCCGTTAATTACGTTGATTCGAGCTTGGACAATATTTCGGTAATTATAAGGACGACATGCGCTTTAAAACGAGAGAAGTCTAATCGAGGTTAATTATTTCGCCATAGAGTCGCACTCGGTAAATTAACGAACCAAATTGTCGAGAAGGAGAATAGCAAATTTCTATTAGTTACAGTCGATTTGTTTGTTAAATTGCGTGGTAATCTTGACGGTTATGGTTACGATCGTTCCGTATAATGAATCCTCGAGATCGGAACTGTCCATTGCATTTATGTCGCAAGCGCGCATATCGTTAAATGTCTCCTAGCGGAAAAATTTTAACGAAAAACTACATAGATTGAGACAAGATCTTAGAAATTCTTACTTTTTCATAGATATTCATAGTGGCGTTGTTTGAAAAATCAAGAAATTCTGCGCCCTCAACAACACTATACGAATATCTAAAAAAATTAAGAATTTCTGAAATCTTGTCCCAATCTATGCAATTTTTCTATATTTTTTCGTAAAAATTGTTTTTCGCCAAGATTTCGGAAAACGGTTCTTTTTACGTACATTCTTGGACAACACAAAGTTTAAAATCGAGACACGATGTCTTGAGCTGATATTCACAGTCAGTTTTTATAGTGAAGACTGTTTTAAGTTTAGTCTTGAAATGTCACGAACCAATCAGAGGAGCGCATTAGTGTGTTAAAGTCTTAAGGTATTACTTAAAACGGTCTTAAAATAAAAATTGATTATGAATATTGGCCTTAAAGACATTTTTGCAAAAAAAAACGTCTTTCAGATGCCTTATGTCCTGATTTTGGATTTCGTGTTGTCTGGATTTGTAGTTACTTTTTCCCGCACTTGATCTGGCGAATTTGGCTCGACAAATCTCGACGCAGAGACGAAAGGTCGAGAGAAGAAGAGAGGATAAAATATTCAAGAATAAAATGCGAAGATGAGAAGCTTTATCGAGTTTTTTTTCACGCCGATAAATCTGAACAATAAGCTATCATCGCGATAATATTACCATTGTATTGATATTATAATTGCCAACTTGACAAAGCATTAATACGAGACGACATTATTGCTCTCTGCATTTCTGTTTGCGATCAAATCGTCGTTTTTTCTTTCTTTAATACGAATAAAGATCGCATTAAATATATAGTGAAGTTTGGCAATTACAATAACGATTTCTGTCATTGTTCGCTCGCCGATTCATTCGAGACCTAACAGGAATATTGCGAAAGAATTTCCTGAAGAAATAAACATTTGATCCCCACTTGGTCTTTTTAATCAATCCCGTATTTTTTTTTTACTAAAGTTTTATTACGAAAAATTAGCATAAGTGTGATAAATAATTACAATTGCTTTGTCCATAATAACATAATTATTCACATATAATATTGTTCAAATATTAGCCCAACATAACATAATTAATTATTCAATTAATCATAAATTAATTAATATATTGCTAATAAATTATTACTATTTTCTGCATTCATCATTATTACATAATCGTTAATTATTTTCAAGCTAATTTGTGGATTATAGATTGTATTAAACTTAAGAGAATAAATCAATTAAAAGAAATAATTCTATTTTTGTATTTCAATATACATTTATAATACTTAATTCTGCAAACTGCGCGCTAAAATCTTTTTCATTTTTGAAACTAATAGTGAACAGAACCAGAAAAGTAATATCACATATTAAATTAAGTAATTTAATAATTTTGCTAATAAACACTATAAGAATAATTTTCACGTTAATAAGAATTTAAAAAATTACAAATAATTTATTTTGGCGTAGAATTTAATACTCATAAATTGATTCACACTGAAATATTTAAATATTAAAATTCGCTTTGACTGAAAATGGAAATATTTCTCTCAATTGATCTAATATTTGGCTCTCACTATTTATCGGGTCGTAATTAGTATGAGCAAAGTGCTTTGTATTACAAATACTTTATTAAACTATTCAATATAAACAATGACATCGTGTATATGTAGTAGAAGCTTGTATAACGATACAAATGTATATCGACCTAAATATCATCGCGTATACACAAAGAAGAACGACAGAACGGAGAGAAAACGGAGGAGAAATCTCTCGTTGTTCCAAATTCACGCATTTTTGCGACAGCGGTCTCGTCAGCTCTTCAGAATTCCTAACGTGTACAACATATATTGAAAATAAACGCAAGATCTTCCATGTTGCTCTCTTCGCGAACGAATACGAAGTTTCTCGCTATGGATAAATTAGGTATTAAAGCTTTTGTTCATTTCGCGGGGAAAACAGAAAAAACAAAGTGGAAAAACGATATCACATGTAATAAAATAGATATATCGATGACCGATTGCATCGAGCTTGGCTCCATCGATCCTTCGTCCGTTCTTATCGGAACGATCGATTGATGTCCAAACATAGGATGCTATTCATGGTTCTACGCAGAAAAAATCGGAAACTATAAGAATAGATCTAAGATTGTGATCTAAGATCTTACGTCTTATAGGTTAAACCCTAAGTTGAATCTTTCGATTCTGTTCAACCAATAAAGTGATCGTTTCGAGACAATCGTTTTAAAATGGCTGATTATATATTAAATATAAGATTTATAGACTCTCTCTCTCTCTCTCTCTCTCTCTAATGAATATCACCCATCATCACGATGAAACTGGCCATCAGTCGGAGATGAAACTTATTTTACAAAAACGCGATGAACGGCACGTCGTCAACGCTAATCGAAAATTATGGGAGGTTTGTCTCTTATTGTAACTTATCACATTCGTATATGGCGTATATCGTGTATTTCAACGTATAAAAATATAAAATCCGATTCGCCGATTGGATCCTTCCAATCTGTCAACAAGTGCCATTCGTCACGAATTTATATGACGATTTCCTTCTTTAAGTCTATTTAGACGGAACGATTTTATGTAAAACCATCTGATCCACGCAACAATTTATTTAATTACTATTTGATTACAATTAAATTTTACAGTGGAGTTATTTTTATTTACAAATTTGATTGTCAACACGTAAGTGACAAATACGATTGTCGCTGTTTTTCGTTGAAATGTCTGCACGATATTACAATGAATGAAATATGAATGTTGTAAATTCTGCAACGTTTTGTGACCATATGAAAAAAAATTTAGTTACCAAACAACATCCGAAATCGGGACACAAGATTTCTGAAAGACGCCTCAAAACATTTGCGAGAATTGCGAGAATTCATCTGTAAGATATCTTGTGTCCCGATTTTAGACTGTTGTCTGGATAGATACATATCTGAACATAATTATGTTGAACCATTTAAATAATTATCTTAGACGATCAAGTTAAATGTCAAAATTTTTGACAATATTATTTGATGGTCCAACTAATCATCTTCAAATCTGTATCTGACCTAATTTTTATATGATTTAGCAAAACTGTTCTTTCTGTTGCGAGCGCTACTTTTTCGAACAACGTCTCGCTCCGTCTAAATGATCCTTAATGGCGTTAAACTAAATATTCCTCGAATGATCTAAGTATCTGTCCTAAGTAAACAGCGCCGAGCGCAAACAAATTATCCGCTCAATAAACTCACTTGATCGCAGCGAATTCGTGAAATATATTAAACTATTTCAATTCATTGGAGTGGAATCTCGCTCTAAAAAGTTAAATCTCACTCTTTAGAATGAGATGAACTCTTTAGTCCGAAATCGACTCTTTAGAGTGAGATTCCATTCCAAGAAATTTAGAGAGAAGAAATGCTCGATCAGAAAAGTCACTACACACAAATCGCTGTACATTTTGTATCTTTCGCAGATTAAAATTTCAGCGGCACAATCTCATCTCTTCGATATTTGTACGTATCCATTATTATGTAATTACTTAATATACTAAATTTTCGCGATTTTAAATAGTCTATATTAATGTTCGTAGATCGTAAATTATTTAATTCTTTCGAGGTCGCACACATCGTTGCGCCATTGAAGTGAAACTGCGGCAAAATCGAGTGGCAGTTTAGAAAGCGGAGAATTCTTTATCGCGATCAATTCTGTGATCTATTCGACATCAGATCGGCATTATAATACTGTAACGATAATCTTATGCAAAATTCTCGTAGGAAAAGAAAATTGGAGGCACTATGCTTGGACGCTCTCAACGCGGAGCGTATACGATTCTTTGCATCTATAAACGCAAATCTCGTATTTTTTCCGCGCAATGTATTATCTTCCTCTTTTTCTCTCTCATTATACATAATGACGTTACACTAATAATATATCTCGACGTGTTTTATCAGCTCTAGTCCGACGAGGAGGGAAATATTGAAGAAACATTTTTCGTTGGCTTCGCTTTAATCGTACATATATATATATAGTATATATGCATATATATACGTACGATACGCGTGTCACACGTAAATGTTTTGATCAAACTTTAAATTGGGTAATTATAAATGAGAATAAATGAAAGCAACAAGACGCGAAATTATATTCGCAATTATATTCGCTAAGATTTATAGCTTTGCGCTTCATTTATCGTCCTATCCGTAAAATTGTGCCACTCTTCCAAATATTCCAAATATTCAGTTGTCTCGCCAGATACGATTCACGTCGAACGAATAAACTAATTATATCATTTGTATCAAAATGGTATTTTGCGCAGCTGAATATGTCTCGGGTGCGCAGGTCAGCGCACATAGAAAATTTGTCGTATAAGAATTAATAGCTATAGTTGCGTGATTTTTGTTTTGTTTTATATAATACTTTGATCATTTTCTCCGAGACATCTTGAACTCTGCGTTCATACAAAATTCGCGTTATAAAAAACGAAAAGAAAAATAAGAGAGCTTAAACGTTTTGCACGGTTTTCGGATTAAGCGGCTCGGTCGCCTTCTGCTGCGCCCTTCTTGCGGCTCGCCGCTTTTTGTCCTTCGCCTCCGCTCCCAAGGCCAGAAAGTTATTGTGAAAGTACTCCTCAATCTCTGACAGCTTCTTCCCATGCGTCTCCGGCAGCAATAGCCACACGAAAATAGCCGCCCCCACGGAAACGCCGGCAAAGAAATACTGCACGGCATACGCACCTTGAAATAGAAGAATTTTCTTAGCCAAGTTAGTCTATATATGTATTTATTTTGAAATACATGATTCTTTAGCCTTATTTTTTAGTGGAATAATAACAAAAAACTAATAAGAAAAAATAATAAGAAAAATAGAAAAGTATACTAAAGTAATTGGAATGTCAAAGAGACATCGTTGTAAAGAAAATATCACAATATGATAAATATAAGTTTGAGATAAAAATACATAGTTCAAATTCGTACCTCCTAGAAATTCTTGCAAGCTTCTATAGCTCTGCAACGCAGCGAACATGAGTAGATTCGCTATAGAATAACTGATAGAATGTGCGATCCCACGGATTTCGGTCGGGAACAATTCCGCTGTCATAGTCCATGGAATGGTCAACATTCCGACCATCGATGTGCACACATAAAGTAGCAGGCAAGCCACTGGTACCTGCGAGCATTACGACATTTAATTCTTTATGTTGCATTCGAGAGAGAGAGAGAGAGAGAGAGAGAGAGAGAGAGAGAGAGAGATGTCGTTGCTATGACATTCTCTCACGTGCTTTAAAAATTGAATTTAACTCATATGAGAAACGATCCTAGAACTTACCCAGAATCCGCTGCGATCGCCATTCTTAATGTTCAGCGTGAAATAACCGGAGACGATCATGCACAGAGCCATTCCGAAGGATGATATAATACACAATGATCGTCTCTTGTATCGTCTCAATAACCAAGTGTTCACCATGGAGCACAGGAAACGCGTCAGGCCCACCAAAATTGACGCTAAATATGCGTCTACACCCGCACCCACTTCCTGAAAATTGTAGGAAGTTCTAATCTACCGTATCCACTATCACATGGAAAAGATAATTTTATTCAAGTATCAAACATTAGTTTCAAGTATCAAACTAGATACAGATTCAAAAGTAATTTTATTGAGAGAATTATGAAAATAATTTAAATAATTATGTAAAACACTAGTTGCTAGAATGTTAAAATTTTTTGCAGCATTAATCATCATGTCATTAAAATAATTACTAAAAGTCACTTTTTTATTTAATTATAATTCATTTTAACGTTATTTTGACATTATCATAAGTTGTTTCAAACCAACATAATCATATAAATACAAATAACAATAAAGTTAAAAGCTTGTTATGTTTTAAAAAACGACAAATTACGATATTAAATTAACGGTATAAAACAAGCCAAAATAAATGTTAATGTTCATGTTATTATTTGAGATTGAAAAGGACTTCGTATAAGTCAAAACATTTCTCGTTATTATTTTTAATTTTTAATGTATAGAATTTAATAAATATTGTCAAATTTATTTTCGCTTGTTTTATACCGTTAATTTAATATTATAATTTATCAAAACTGAATATAATTTATATTATTAATAAAATACTAGAGAACAAGATGCATAACTCTATTAGATATACACATATAAATATTAATTACT
Source organism: Cyphomyrmex costatus (assembly GCF_001594065.2). NCBI lineage: Eukaryota > Metazoa > Arthropoda > Insecta > Hymenoptera > Formicidae > Cyphomyrmex > Cyphomyrmex costatus. Next base: position 819,950 of record NW_017278534.1, on the reverse strand, counting down.
TGGAACCAAGTCACCGCGTAGAATAGTGTGATATAAATTCCGGAAAACTGTTGAAATGAGAAGAACAAAAAAAGTATCGCCATAGGTTTCCATCCAGTCGGTTTAAGAAATCCTCGCCATTTACTAGCCGTACTACCGTGTTTGCTCCGCCGTTGCTCGCTCAATTTAATTTCGTGTTCCTTCACAATATTGTTAAATTGTGCCAGAGCTACCGATGTCTTGCTTTCCGACGTCTCATTCTTGTAAAGCCTATGAAAGTTAGAATATACCAATTATTTACGTATGCATTAAAAACAAGAAGTTGTCTCTCTCTCTCTCTCTCTCTCATTTAATAATTAGATTAAATTATACCAGTCCAAAGACTTCTTGGCATCGTCTCTTCGGCCCTTCGAGACAAGCCAGACGGGAGACTCCGGCACCAGGAATTGCACCATGAAAATGGGTATGAGCGAGTAGGCGGTGCTGAGGTAAGCAACTGTTTCCCATTTTACGTAAGCACCCTTCAAATAACACAGCACCATGCCGAATGATGCCAGGGTAGGTCCGAATGAAATCAAGGATCCACGGAGTTCCGGCCTGGCTACCTCAGTGATGTAGACGATTGCTGGCGAAGTCATTAAGGCGGTCGCTAATCCGGTTAACAGACGACCGAATAGTAACATCGGTATATTCTTTGATGTGCCAATAAGGATCCAACCGATTAAAGAGGGAATCGCACCGATCTGCAGAGTTCTCACTCGACCAAACGTTTCCATTAGGAAGCCCCCTATTAAGGCACCAACTGGCGCACTTACGACAGCCAAACTGGCTGAAAAGTTAGATCGATATTATTATTTATTTTGCTCTCTCAATTGTTTCACGTTTTTAATACTTAATTTATATGAATTTTCTTATACTTTATATCTCACTTTATTAGCTCCAACGCATCTTTATGTACAATATATATGTTCCCCAATCAATCATATAAGAGCTATTTTTAATTCTTTACGTATCTAAACAGAACAACACGTCACGATAACATCAAAATAAACCGTAACGAAGTTAATGTCATTTTAATATCAAAATGACGTTAAAGTGAATTATGAGTGATCTAAAAGTGATTTAATTATCATTTTGAAGGCATTTTAATGATATTTTATGATGACTTCTTGTTCTGCTTGAATATGTCTCAATAAAATCATATTGGAATTATCAATAACACAAGCTCGATAAGTTAAACTGAAAATTTGTATAGGTATAGGAAAAAAACAATCTTCCATTGTGTGTCGCTAGAAGATTGCAATGCCGATGAGCATAGATTGATCTTGCGTAACGCGAATTTAATCAGAGCACGAAGATCGAACAGGCAACTGCCTCTCATGCAACAAACACGACGTGCACGTATGGTTTTCTTCCGATAATTACAACTTTTACGTAATACTCTCGTGACCATATATTTTATCAATAAGAGAAGATAACTGTCAATAGTGATTTGGCGCAAAACTGACGTTATATTTACAATACCTACTTATTTATTTTACGATAAACGTATCTAGCTTACATAATTATAAATAGATTATCTCGCGTCATTATTTTGAGTATTTATGAATGTATTACTTATAGAAAGAGATGATCAAATGGTTATCATAACTCATAATTGATATTATGATTATACTTGCGTAATCTCTTTGTTGAATAAAGCAATTTACGACACGTTACTCTTATCACTTTTATCTTTATTGCCTCGTATATATATATATATATATATATAT
>NW_017278534.1:774757-817811 GCF_001594065.2 Cyphomyrmex costatus | reverse complement strand
TATATATATATATATATATATATATATTTGTAGAGTATATATTTGTACTCACCTATCCAGGAAGTTTGTTCACGCGTGGCATGTATACGCGCGTCTTCCTTCTCGAGATGAGGAATAAGAGTTGCTGAATATGCCATGGTGAAGCCCACCGCTATGTGGAAAGACGCTGCAATGATGCAGGCGGCGATCTACGAAATTTGAAAAGCGTTGTGCACAGCTTCCGCAAAATGCACATTTCACCTTGACTTTCTACTTTATTATACTTTTAAGGTCCGCGAAACAAACGAATAAACGAGAATACTTTCAATCTCATTTTTTTATCTGAATACCTTTTCTCTATGATTTTTGTTTAAGATATCGGTAAATTGTCCTCGGAAGATATTACTTAAAAAAATATATATTATTAATCAGAATGCAACAAAAATTCTGTTATTAAATCTAATTTAATAATCGAATAATATTCGCGTCAATCGGAAACCCATATACGGAAAAAATGGTTTTGCCAAAGTATATGAAAATTTTACTAAGTACAGATCTAAAAATAATTTTGTTGGACCATTAAAATAATTATATAGAAAACGTTAAATTAAAATAATTATAGACAACTTAAAGTTTAAACGTTTTAAGCGTTGATAACAACGCTGCAAAAAGTTTTTACATTCTAGCAACCTGCAGTTTGGTCTTCTAATATAATTACATTTTGATATACACGAAATAATTTTCAGATCTATATATTTAGCTAAATTTTTAGATATTTTAGCAAAATTTCTTTCGTTCTTTCCGCGTAGTTTTTAAAAAGCTTTTTTTCCACACGAAAAACGTGCTACCACTCGAAAATAAAACGAAGTAATTATCCTCTCTTTCTTCTTAGGAAAATGTGTATATAATTGATACCTCTCGGATGGCATTTCTAAGGTTCGTCGGTTCGACGAAACCTTTGTTAAGGCTCCGGCTCGAGACGATCGCATCTTTAAAGCACTCTCGTTCATTCTCCTCGATGTTCTTCGATGCCTCTCGCTCCACGCTGCAACACAATAAGGTGTCGTCAATCGATCGTCGAACAAACCGAGAACTAACGTTATACTGATACGAGTTTTACGGGCTCGCCTTTTACTGTATATCTTTTTCGAACTCGTTGCAATTTACAATAATTGTTTGTGACGCGAACGTTCGTCGTTTCGATATGCCATTTAAGTGACGATGCAATATATGGTATAATATCGTCTTGTCTGTGTTCATTTTAACTCTATGGTTACAGTCCATAAATATTTATCGCGCTGATCCTCAGCTATGTGTTTTGGTTTCTCGCAGGTTTCGTATCTCAAAACGTAATTCATTATCGATAGCAATACGTGACCATCAAAATTATATTAAATACTTACTAAAAACTGATATAATTAGGTGTTACATCCGTTGCAATGTTACAGTAAATGAACTTGAACATTTCTTATTACAATAAAAAACTATAACTACATAAATATTAATTTTTTTATTGACAAATATTATAACATTTATGTATAATAATGCTGTATATTTCGAAGGAAGTTTTAAGCAATAATGTATATAGATAAAATGTAATTGTTTTTCAGTAATACGGAAAGGACGTTTTTTTTAGTATCTAAACGTTTAGCTAGATACAGATCTGAAAATAATTTTGTTGAACTATCAATGTAATTAATATTCAAACAGCGTTGTTAAAATATAAAAACTTTTTGCAATACTCTTTATTATGCTCAAAATTTCTAAGTAATTATTTTCAGATCTGCAGCTAATTTTTTGTAAGTATATGTTAGCAAAATTCTTTCTCTGTACACATTGTGATTTTACAATTGATTTTGATCAATATTTTTCTGTTCTATTCTTGATTCTATTTTTCATTTGACATACATTTCTAAACAGTTCAGTAAAAATGTCTAGTCTATTACGAAGTTGCAATAAGCCAACGTTATATTTATGGCGTTATTTCGCTCGCAGCTTGACGTACGAAATAGTCACGTAACTTACAGAAGCAAGATTACATTAAGTAAAGATATATGTTTATCGAATTCTTTTCTCTTGTAGACATTTCCTATAAGCATCGAACCTATTATATGAATTACGAAAACTGGTTTCTCTCTGAAATGGGTCTAACTGTTTAATACCATATCCTTCGTAATAACTTTAAATTTTCAGATGCAGTTTTAAATACAATTGTCATACTTATGACATTTATTTACAATAAAAATTATCTAATTATAGCAATAAGATTAATAATCTTGTAATATCGCGAATTAAAAAGAGAGAGATTAATATAAAATATGTATATGCGGATAAAAAGAAGTATTTATTAAATGAATAACTTACCGTTGATTTGTAGCTTTTTTACAATACGAATATTTAATTTTTTTATGTTTACGATGATATTAAATGTCCGAATATCAGTCCAAAGAATGATAAAATTAATGGTCTAATCAATTGATTTGAAGGAAACACAAACCGCTGATTGTGTCTGCTAAGCATAGGCAATGTCAAAACGATAGTCCCCAACAGATTGTCTCGCATAACAATGAGATCACGCGGATTGATTTGCGAAAGTGTTGCACCATGGCTCATTTAACGCGGTGAACTAGTTTATCATTAAAATCATCAATTACAAATCAACATTGTTTTAATTTAATTTATTGAATTTTAATTTAAAAAGAAATGCTGCGAAAATAAGAATTATTTATTTTTATATGATTATTCTTATAATGAATATTTTTTTGTTATTGTGAATTCATTCTCTGTCATAATTTAATCAATTTATAGAAATTATATATAACAGAATATTATTCATTGTTGAGTAATATAATATCTACAATATGTTCTTTAATTCTTGTATTATAATTTTGACCATAGGTTTTCCTAAGCCTAATAACTTTCTTCACACGGGCACTTAGCTACAATTAATTTACACGTATAAAACGTTTGAAAACGTTTCTTGTTAAATGAATGATTATTCTCAGTTAAAAAGCGACGATCTCGGTTAGATACAATTATATACTTGATGAGAATTAATGCGTGTTAATTGTCATATCATTGAACACAGTTGAATCTGGTTTCTAGCCGTGACTTTAACAAGCTAGAAGGCAAAAAGATTGTAGAGAGAGTTTAACAAATCTATTTAAAATATAGCTCTTTTAGATTTAGTCTTATTAGACGTATTTTGTTAAATTCAAATGATTCCTTTATATTACACAATTCTATCAGTTATTATTTTACGGTGCCGTAATAAAATTTTATGGAAACAGTTTCTGCAGTTTTCAACTCATCATGCATCTCCACAAAATTTTCACGTAAGGTTTTAAACAATCATGTATTAATTTGAATGTTGTTGCGCTCTCTCTCTCTCTCTCTCTCTCTCTCTCTCTCTCTCTGGTGTAAGTATTAAATATAATGTAGGTAACCATTAACACAGTACATGTTGTTGCAAAATATTTATATAGCCAAGTTAAATACAAAAAATAATAATTTTTTTACGGAATTGTATTCTTATTGCGTCTTCAGGGTCGAAACGTTTTCATCTATCCAACGGAGATAAAATTATTGTCGCAATTATATCATTAAAAAATCTATATATACTTACAATGACTATCTCCACGATCATCGCAATTACTGCGATTACATCAGGAAATACGACAATTTTCATAATGCATTCTTTTTTACTTAATGCTTTCTTAAATTGTTTTAAGTTCGTCATTTCCTTCCTCGTCACGGATCTATTTTCGATAAGGTCACGCTAGTAACTTCTCTGAACGTCATACGAAAACATGCGATGCAGAATATTGAATAAAACCGCCTCAAGATTCAATATTTGATTATCCTATATCCAGATATTTAATATTTAATTTAAGAGCTGAATTTGAAACTCGAGAAGATGTTATGCATTCATATACCCTGCGCTTTATCGTACGAAGTGAAAAGAAAAACCTTAAATCGTCTTATTGCGTCTGGTTGCGAAACAAATCTACAAGGTTTGTGACTGAAACAACTGAAACATGTGTTCTTCGCGAGCAATATGCTTGGATGCTCAGACTAAGTACAACTCGTTGTCATGCCGGTCCCTTGTTTTCCTGATACCCAGAATAGGGAGAAGGCCAGACCAGAATTGTTATTCGTGAATAACGGGCTACGTACTTCATTCAGTGGATCGTGATTTATTATACTATTATGTTAAGACAATACATATCGCGATAATACCGAGGTTTTCGCGGAATTCATATCTGCAATACGTGGCAGACGTATGTAAGTAAATTACCGGCTTTTAAAATATCGATTCTATTTATGAAGACATGTCGACTCATGCAGACATAAGGTGGTCATTTTACATTTTTTACAGTCTATATATCGAGCATGTAAATTTTTCATGCCACTTCCGCAACAGTTGTATTGTTATTAGAAGCGTACGCTTGCGGGAAGAGCCGTTTGACATTTCCCATGAGCGAAAGGCGGGGAGCCATTTCACTTAGCTACACGTTGTCATCTGGGAGACTAATTACTACAGCTGACTACGTACTTTGCGTGCTGTTGGGGGTATCTCCACTCACGGGACTTATGACGGCATTTCTTGCTTATTCAGCTCCTTGCATTTCTTTTTTAAATTATTTTAAGCCTATCTTTCCACAATTCACGATCAATTCTTAAGTAAGTTTCAACTTATTTCTCATCTCTTTCCAAGTCAATTCAAGAATTCGGAAAAGATAAAGACTAAATTGAATTTGATTAAGAGTTAATCGTGAATTGTGGAGCCTTAATACGACTGCAGTCTTTGCTAACGGCGCGTGATTGTTGCACAGAATTTTATTATTATACACGAATCCCGTGTCGCGAATACTGTTGATGGAAGGATCTTTTTACGGTTGCTTCGGCTAAAAGTAGACGCGTTATTCGAAGTGGCGTAACCATTCGCGACATTAACCTTGGCCCTGATTCTACAAAGATAGTAACAACGCTAGCGTGACAAAGCAGGCAGATAAATCGTGGACAATTCTTTATTGTTACTGTTTCCCGGTCGACGTAGTTTGTTCTACTCAAACATATTTTGTTAATACGCGAAAATCAAAGTCTGAATAAAGATAGTAATTGAACGTATAAAAATAGATAATTTATTGCAACGCGAAACGTACGTCGATAATTCTACGAATATCATATCGGTAACGTCATTATATAGATAACGCTTAAATAGATCCAATATCGATAAGGGCATGATTAAATTACAAAATTGCCAGACTTGTATGAGCGATTAAATTATGTTAAGTGTAATCTCGTGATAAAACACAAATCACGTCACTTATATACCTTACGTTTATTGAGAATATACTATCCTATCTGTTATCTTAACGATTAAACAGTTCACAGTTTGATAATCAATTTGCGAAATAAACACAACCAAATCCGCGTTTCTTCTATGAAACACTCGCGAGAATATTTACAGTGCAACTTCCTTCTGACTAGGAATGATCATTTTCTGTGCAACGATCACGCACACAAGTTACATCATTGATTTCGTATCGTTTACACGTGATGTGGTTCTTGTGCCAAAACACAAGTTAAAAGGATTTTTTAATTTATTTCAAGCAATCTTGTCTTTTTCAGGACGAGTATGTAAATTTTATAATCGTCATCGATCTGAAAAAGAACTAATGAAAACGATTCTTTCTCATCGTTCTCACCAGTTCTTTTTTGGAGATTTTGAAAACCAAAACGCACATATATATGTGCAATTATGACGAACGTGAGGAGGAAATATCCACCAACTTCCAACGTAGTCCCATCGACATTTTTACGATATTCGAGAGACAATTTGTTACGAGAAACTATAACGTCACACGCATTACTCGGGATCAAAGATTAATTACTGAGCGATCTCGCAATCGAGTGTCCATTCGCGAGTTCTCCTTTTGACTGCGATCTCAAAATCTTTTGCCAATAATCGAAAAAACTTATATTACTTAGCTGAACACTTGATACATTGATTGAAGCGTAATTGAGCCCTTAAATCTCCTTTAACTCGATATTAATAATTTAAAATAATTAAATTGTTATTTTATTAATTATAAACCTTGCTTTAATAAGTTTTGCTTATTATGTCATTTAATTTTGATTATTGTTAGCATGTTCCAAATTTGCTTTATTATTTTATCATTAAATTATTCGCTATTTTTAATTTGAAATAAAACTCATAATTTAAATCGCTGTATTATCAACGACAATTTAACTATTCACTTTTGTACGCTTATCTAAATTTTGAAGCCAGCAAAACAGTTATCTTTCTTTCATGTATTTCATATATATTTAATTTCAATTTCGATAACATATTGCTCTTCGATAACTTTTCAATATTTTAAAATAATACGCATAACTCTCTGTTTAATAATAATTACAAAGGACGTGACGAAATCAAATTACAATTAAGTCATATCTCTGCTAAATTGAGATACTTCAGCTTCACGTCAACGAAACTGGTTTCTCAAGTAAGTCTTCCTATTAGGGTAGCCTCAGGCGGAAAGTTATCTGCGTTTGAAAAACATCCATCATGTCTCGACTTAAAATCATATCCTGACAATTATGTAATAATCGGACAGAATTTATCTTGCGACTTTACAATGTATATGTATATGTTCAAAACTAGATATATTTCCCGCATTCCTATGATAGAGCCAAAAGCAAGGAACTCATTTAAAAAAAATTTTCAGGGATATTGAAAACAATAATTAGATACCTCGATTAGGTATCTCGAGGTTCTTTCCTGTCAAAAGAAAGAATTTTTTTGAGAGTACCGTTTAAATTTTCTAAAGAATAGTAGTAAAAATATCTGAACTGATGCAAGATATCTGGGGGCGTGTTTCTTTTCATGTATAGATGGAAATGCCGATTGAAATATCAATAAATTACTGTATATTTCTAAGGATTATTTCGACCAACTCTTATTAATTTTAATAGACGGTTAGCCTATTGGAATCTATCGTTGACAAATGCGATTGTCAATTCCAATAGTGGCCCTTAAAGGTTTATTTTCCCCACAAATATAAGGAGATAAATTTTCAAGAAATTTGTAAAAAATATCGTATTGAAAACATTCAATATATCTAAACTAATACAAAGATTAGATATTTTAGGATTATCCTTTTCTACAACGATAAGACATATTGACATAAAAAATTATTTTTTTAGGTCACAGCCTACAAGATAACTATGTACTTTAGAATTATGCCGTGTGACATATTATGTATGTACCTAAGGCAAAAAGGGACAAAAGGTAAGGGAGGAATGCCTCAACAAAGAACAAAAAAAAATTCTCTCAGTCTTATTCAAGGTTTTTGATGGATTGTTTTCATACAATGGATTTTGTACTTATTTATTCAACCGTCGGTCTCTTTTTTATTGAAAGAAAAACTTCTTGTATTTCTTATTGAAATCAGGGAGAATGTCGATTTAGCAAGATAATCAAAGCACAGATGTCCAACGTTTTGTAATAGCGGTCTCTAATTCGACTAAAATATATTTATATGAATAATACATATATTCTCACCTCAACGAATAAGGATCCATTGTGTTTCTTTGTTTTTAATCAAACTACTATTCGGTCGAAACGCGTATCTGTTTTATGCTTCTTCTCCTCCCTGCCGATTAGCGCTAGTCAAGTAGGCGTTTCCCTACAAGTAGGCCCTCGTCAACTCTGTTCAACGTTGGCCAACATTTTATAACCTGAAATTAAATTACATTACTGCTCGTATTACCAAAAATATGACATTATTACATTAATAATTTTCCTCTAATCGTTATATAAATATATTTAGAGCATCATATTATGCATCAGGATCTTTTTTCGTTAAATTCTAATTACAAGTTCTAAAATAGAAATTCTTGAACAATTACTGTATCAACATTGTCTCACAACTATCTTATCACAATAAAACAAAAAACAACTCAATATCTCGGTCACGGTGGTGTAACAATTTTGTGGTTAATGCCCTGCGCGATCAGTGACTTTCTATGTCGGATGCAAAATCAATTTTTCTCCTTGCGCGTCGTGATTGAAACGGCAAGATAAGCATTTTTCATTACTTTTTTCTTTTTCTCTTTCTCTCGTACATTTTATACCGTTTCTTTTCTTCGATTGTTAAAGTGGATTAAGATGAACTAAAATGACAATAGAGAAACGAAATCACAAATTTCGCGTAATTATCATTAGTTGCTCATTCTCTCGACCATTATGAACCTTTTTATGTAATTATTCGCTGGAAGCTACTTATACGCAACTCGTGCCGAGTAAACGAGCGTTCGCACGGATTGCTGCCTCGTTTCAGTGATTTCTACGCTCTAGCACGAATGGCCATCAGTATTTCTCCGGTGACTAACGATCGCCATGGGTCCCAGAAGAATCGAGCCCAGCGTCCATCGTATAACCGGCGATTTCATCTAAATTGCTCGCACGCGCGCGCGTCTTATCCGACTTTCATCCCGCATAACTTCCACCAACGACTTGCGAGCACCAATAAACCGAGAAACCATCAACCGTTGTGTCTAGAATTCAACAGTGTGACAAAGAATAAAACTGATCATGAATAAAGTAGAGCAGGCACAAAATGATAACTTTTTTTATCGACGGACTTAAGCACAGTTTATCAAAAATAAAATTTCGTTAAGGATGACGATTTAATCAGATTGATGTGATTTCGCACCTGATTGCGTAAATAAATGACACTTTTATTCGCGATAAAATCTCACAGAGAAGCAAAAGTAACTGGCAGTTTTTATAGGTCGTTATTTTTTCTTCTCTCCTGCACAAAGGAGGAAAAAATTGGTTAGCGTTTGCGGATAATTTATGCGTGCCGTAGCGCAAGAAACATTTGCAGCAAACACCGTAATTGTTATGGAGAGCGATCTATCATCTTGCAAATGGCAATTTATTGGCGGATGTTAACAACTAAAGAAAATTCTGCAAAATCCTGCGATAAGAGTCGGTGCGCAGTAATATGCGACTTTCTTCAGCGTTTCGAAGAGTCTTTCAATACACTTACTTCTGTAAAAGCGATGCGCAGCGCAAAGATTTTAACTGTTTAGAAAAAAAATCGTCATATATTTGTAACAAATTATTATGAAATTTTTAAATTAATTCTTTTTTCTTTTGAGATTTTTTTCGAATTTGTAAACACACACACGCGTCTATAATTGTCCAATTTTATTTTGCGCTTCTATCTCTTTTACAAATTATTATTCTTCTTAAAAATTATTTTAATTTTATTTTATACTAAAGCAAAGAAATTTCATTCGTCATAACAAATCTAAACGTCTCAAATTGTATAGGCAGAGTTTTTGAATTAACCACTGGCTGTTGATTACATCCACGAACGTGCGACTTGTAGATGTAGGCGGATTAAAATTATGCCATTACGCATTTAAAATTGCACCAACACAGTTTACATTAAATAAATCTTTTATATTACAGTCATACATATAGATGAACAAAGGAAGAATCGTTGGCCTTATATGAGGGTCAAGCTAGTTCCGGCTTCGTGTGAAGTCATGATAGAACCGAGTTGAGTAAGCTGATCTTTTTTAAAATTTCTTTTGCAAGAAAATAACGAAGAAAATAAATCGTTTGCCTGTCCACTGCTTTGCGTAAACCCGATGCGACGTTGCTGCAATCGATCCTGTCATTCTACAAGATCCCCGTAACATCATCGAGAGACAGGTTGATCGTCACTTCGTGGAATAAAGGTCGTAAAAGTCGTCTGTTGCGATTGCATGAGGAAGCGGTTGCATAGAGCTGTCGGTCGAAACAAATTAAGTATCGTGGTAGATTTATGTCTGTTTCTATCAATATAGATTAACTTTATAATTTCGGTTCACAATTTATTTTTCATCTTTTCTTAATTCTTAAAAAGAACTAAGAAAAGATGAAGAATTTAGATGAAAAGATTAAAATGAAACTGCATTGTAGAAACGGATATTAGAACTTGATTTAAACGAAATGACTCGTATCATGGATTGATGTGAGATCAAAGTTCCAAATTTTCATGCAATAAGAAAAGCGTGCGACGAGGAGAAGTTTTGTCACTGTTGAAAATCCTTGAAGTTATGACACTCAACATTTAATTTAAATGTAAACATTACACAATTATACTGCCTATTATATCATTATTGTTTGATAAATAAATGTTGAAGTCTAAATCTTCTCTACCGTGACTGATAATATTCTATCTATCGATATAAATTTCTTTATTCTCTTTGTCTGATAATTTGATAATATTACATCCAAATCTTTATACAATACATTGTAGAATTATTTCCAATGAGAATTATGTTTAAAAAATATATTCATCGAACTCATTATACTTTTATGTATTTCTTGAAATTCTACATCTTTTATTTTTCTACTAAATCAAAATTCTTATACTATTCTATATACTCAAATTTAATAAAAAAAAGAAATTTTCTACAGAAATCTGATTATTCATACAATGTCCTCTTTTAACATTATTTGTTTTCAGTAAAAATTTAAATACGGAAGAAAAATAGTTTTTGCTGTAGGACTCCGAATCACAATGTGACTTCCTTCTGATGATTTGTTTTTAATAAAAATTTGAACGATTGTCGTTCTTTCGTAACGTATCGACAAATTATTTTTATATATTTCTGCGTTTAACTCTTAAATTGTGTTTGGGTTAGAATGTTTGTTTTAAAGACAATGATTTTAAATCAGATCGCGTGACCTTAAAATATCTCTGTTTAAAATACAGCCTTATGAATTTCGTCATCTGTGTCGAGCACGACAAAATTGTATGCGTAACCAAAATGTCCCTACGAGTATTAAAATCGATTTAATGTCGGACATTCTAGTGGCCCATTCGGTCAGTGTGATTTCAATGTTTATGAGAACCCACGAGAATCGATCGATCCACTGCGGATCAACGCCCCGACGTGGCGTCACATCGAAAGGACTGACAGTAAATAAACCAACAGGTACGCGCGCTGTCAGTGGCCTGTCCGTTTTGGATGCATCTGGATGCTACCTTCTCTAATTTTTTCTCCTCAAGTGTATAATTTCCTTTTCAATGCAGATAACGTGAGAAAATGCAGACAGAACAAGTTATCCTGACGATAATAATCAGTTCGACGATAATTACAACTTATCGGTGCTTATTCACTTATTATAAAAACGATTATTATTCGCACAACTGATACAAGCATTCTTTCTTTCGCTTCCAAATAATAATAACTATCTCGTGAAATATATAAATTAATCGAAAATATATATAGAAAAGAAAAATTCTTAAACGAATATGATAAGATTAAAGAAATGCGTGCTCTGCTAAAATGTATTTTTTCCAAAATTCAGGTTTCAGGAGACTCACGAAATTTTAATTATTCTAATTACGTGAATTTAGATCTGCCCAACCGAACACTCACCTCTCCAAGCCGCTTCAGGAATCGATCCTTCGTCGAGCGCCGCGAACGTTCACGAAGGGCAGAGAATGGACAAAGCTGGGCTGGGAAAACAACCGGAGTACTCGGAGTCGCTAGGGCCAAGAACTCCTCTTTTTGTGACGAAACTACTTTGTGGTAGGAGCAACAGGGACGCGACGCGCGCGGCACAATGCTATCCGACAGCGCGATATTCGGATCGATCGGCGACTGGGCTTCCCTGCTCGACTGCTGCTAGACGACTGAGCCTTGAAAATCTCGTTGCCTCGTTTCCTCTACGTGCTCCTTCCCCTTCAGCTCGTATTCGGCCTATGTTACACTACCGTTATCCACGCTGTTCCATGTGGTGGTGGTGATTGTCTAAGGGTTGCTGAGGCTCAGCCGCCGTCAGTCGTCACGTCGGACCGATCATCTGTCTAAGCTCAGCTGTACGATTCTTCGCTTTGTCCGTACAGCATTCCAAACGAAATATCTGATGCATACGTTACCGGAAGACCAACGACTACCTGATTGTAACAAAATATGGGTAATTGAATTTCTCAGCCGCAGGATACGTTATTTGATCGTGACAAAATTGTAATAACATTGAATTCTTTACATTAATTTTACAATTATGTATGCAAATAATTTTGATATCATTTAAATAAAAAGATACGAAAAATTTGTAGAAAATTTGGACAGTTTCTGAGATTTATTTTCTGGAAGCTAATTAGGATTGCTGCGCGTGAGAGGTCAATGATCCATCGAGCTTGTATTTTTTATTCATGCTTCCGTTCTTTTTCCAGCTTCCGCGTGATAAGTATTGTATAGACAAGTATTTACATATCTAGCTTTTTCGTTAGTTCGTGAAAAAAACTTTCGGGAAAAAAAAGAAAAAAGGGCTCTCCGTGATCAATATGATACTCAGACTACATATAATTAGAACTAAAAACCTTTCAAAGAGCTCCTCCCTACATTTTGTCATCAAAGATGAAAATGTATAATTATAATTTTAATCAAAAATTTTCTATATATATATATAAACAAGTAAAATCTCTCGAACTTCTAAAACATTTGTCGAAAGCTTTGAAGCATTCCGAAAAGAATTCAAAGTAATCTACTCCAATTTCGGAGAAGCTACGCACAGTTTGCGAATTATCTTCATGTCTTGATACACCATTAAATGAACTTTGCGAGACATTTAATAAATATACAAAAACACAGAGATAACCCGCAAATCGCATGGCTTTCTTGCAAAAAATACCCGTGGTCTCAAAAGATATATCTACATTTAATTATCATATTTTTGTTCATTATCGGAATGGAAATTAATGGCATACATATTAAAATAAAAAATATCTAAAATAAAAAGAAATTTGTTAAAAAATAAACAAGAATAAAACTAAGAAGTACAATATTAATTAGTAAAGATTTTGTAAATTGTTCGTAAAGATGTACTCGTAAAGTAACGAATTAATTTTCTCATGACGTAATAGATGTTGAAGTCTAATAATAAATAAAAGAAGATCCATCGATACAGGATTGTACGTTACTCCGATATCTGTTATCGATCCGCATAAAATTGATGACTCATTCCCTAACGTAACACCGCGGTATCGCTGTGCAACCCTGCTATCGTTAATCTTTGGCGTTATCGATGAGAGAATAGGAAATGTTTGCACGATACGACGACGTGTATTGGCGCGCTTGGAATTCTTCCGACTGTGAATCAGCTGTTCTCAAAAAGAATGAATACCGCGCAGGTACCGGCATACCGGATTCTATTGTGTACAATATGAATGCGGAGGATTAACTTGACACTTTTTAGCCGCCTCAGGTAATGCGATACACGTTATGTATGAATATAGAAAATTTTTAATTGCTCGGCTTATCTTTATTTTCGTTATTCTTATAACAAAAATGTTGTATGAAAATATGACGTTGTCGCGGTCTCGCAAATTGACTTGCGTCGCAGCGTTTTAAAAATTTATTCTAAAATAAGCCATTTTTTTAGCCTCGATTACAATCGCTGACATCAAGGCTTTCGCATTATAACACGTGAGTGAAATAATAACATCAACAGCTTGTTACTCACATTAATGACTAGCGTGACGAATTTTTTTTTCTTTCCTTCCGCGAAACTTTGAAAGGCATTTTTATCACGTATGTCATGCGTATGATTTACATATAATTATTACGCACCGCTGTTATGTTTCGCGCTTTTTTTCTTGTCTTTGGGGAAGATATCTGAAAATCTGAATAAAAATCGGCGACAGAAGATATTGACGGCACGATTCAGAATTTTCTCGAATCCTGTCACATGAATTACCAAGTGTTCGGTATTTCTCTAGTTCAATTGCTCACTTGACCCGGTTTAATTGACGGTATACGTATCACCGTTTATTGTTACGGATCATGTTGTTACAAACGTGTTGAGGCCTCTGTAACTAAACGATTTCCAACTCAATCAACGAGAATCATGTGAGTACTTTTTATCATTTAAAGCGGAAAAAAGTTCTTCTAAAATTTCTGTAAAAACTTCTAAAATTATAAACTTATGTACATTTTTAGACGTGTAAAATTTTATCAAAAATAATGAAAAAATGTTGCGAAAAATGGACAATTATAACAAATGATATTTTATTAACAACGTTTTTAATAATTTTATATAAATTGATTTTGTCACGATTCAAATTAATCATTACGTAAAAATTATTTATAACATTTTAATTGTGTTAACACAGCTCTAAATTTTAATTAAAGGGAAATTACTACACAGTGGGCTGATCCATATTTTTTAAAAACAAAGAAGTATAATTTTTTCATCCTTTAATAATTTTATTTCTTACGTTTTTACAAAATATAAGTCAGTTGCCTATTCTGCAGTAAAAATCCTATAGAAATTCTATATACTTTTAGTTCTATCTTATCGGACTACAATGATAAAATAGTAATCTTTTATCTTTTAATGCCCGTTTCCATCAATGTAAATTAACTTTAATCTCGGTTCAATTTGCTTTTCGTCTTTTTCTAGAACTAAAAATTAGAAAAAGATAAACAGAAAGTTAACCCGAGATTAAAGTTAATCTACATTGGTGGAAACATGCATAAGTCGATAAATAAGCGTCCTACATTTTCGGTCTACTTTTAAAGTTCATATATGTTCCACATTTCTGTTCCGAACCGAACTATCGGAGAAAAATGGCGGTGTGGAGTAGCATTTTGCGTGCTGCAAGGCAAA
Organism: Cyphomyrmex costatus; assembly: GCF_001594065.2. Taxonomy (NCBI): domain Eukaryota; kingdom Metazoa; phylum Arthropoda; class Insecta; order Hymenoptera; family Formicidae; genus Cyphomyrmex; species Cyphomyrmex costatus. The sequence goes on along the minus strand of NW_017278534.1, from coordinate 803,143 downwards.
AATTGTTGCAGAACAGCAGCAACACAACAGCACTGATAAAGAATGGTGATTATTCATGCACGGTTGTTAGCGATTGTTCGCGTTGTCGAATGAGTGTCTTTTCTTTTACCAATGTGCTTCCGCGAGAGTCGTTGGTGTTTTGTTACGCAATGATCGCACAGTGTATTTCGATGGAGTATAATTTTTCTGTGTGTGTGTCTCACAGAATAAACTGAGACTTGTGAATAAAAATAAAAATGAGTTGTAACGTTGAAAATTCTTAATTGTTCGTCACTAATTTCGATAATTACTTTATTTTCATTTCAAGAACATCTGATAATATCAACATCATATGCATACGATACTATAAAAAGTCCATAGCAAGTTTGTTTACCACGGATCCACTGATGTAAGATTAACTTTAATCTTAGTTTAGTTTACTCATTGTGTGCTTTCCAGTAAGAAATATAGATGATATTGTAATACAAAGAGAAAAAGATAAAGAGTTAGTTAAACCGTGATTAAAATTAATCTACATTAATTAAAACGGACGTTAGAAGAAAATAAATAATAAGTTAAGTTAATCTTACATTGATGGGGCCATGCTATGTCATTTACAAGTAATTCTGTATGTACTATTTTTATCATAAATTCAGTCATAGAAATAAACGTACAATTATGTTAGCTATATATATTATATATTCTTTGAAATTTTAAATATCTCTAAATATCAAAAGCTATTAATTCACTTTTCATATCTCGGATTTTTTTATATTTCTAGGACAAGCAAGATGCATGTCAGAAGAACGGACGTTTATCATACGACCGAGTTCCTTTCAGTGGCACAAAACAAAAGATTATTTCCACTTGTACTTTTTACTTGGTGCTATTCCCGTGCTCACCGGGATCACCCTAGTTAACGTATTTGTTGGTCCTGCCACACTTCAAGAAATCCCTGAGGATTATGTTCCAAAGGAATGGGAATATCTTCGGGTAAGGTTTTCAGACGATATGATCAATATGTGTCAACTTCATGTATTCGCTAAATATTGATCTACATTCATAATCCATAATTATGTATGTCATATTTGCTAATGTTGTCTAGAGTCACTTTAAATCTTGACGCTACTGGTCAAAGAAAATATTTTTATTGAAGTTTTATGTTTATAAAAACACTATCGAAAAACATAATGATCTTCATTTCTTGTTTGTTTCAGCATCCAATTCAAAGATTCCTTCAACGTTACTTCTTCCCGTCGCCGCAACAGGAATACGAGAAATATCTCCATCAAATATATCACGAGAGCCAACTCAGAAAAGTTAGGCTTCTTGAACAGCAGGTGAACATCGCAATGGGCACTCGTCGCGATTACAGAAGTTCATACTTCCGGGAGTTCTACGGCGCCAAGTATCTTCACCACTACAAATCATATTTTGATAAATATAATCCTTCCGATTGATTTTGCTTGCAACAGTTAATTTTAATTTAAAAGTTCTGTGAGAGCTGGGGAAAATTATTCGATCAGGTGTAGATACATAAATAATTACGTGCTTTTGGTTAATTTATGCTGCGGAGTAAACCCTACGCGGTGTCAAATCTGGTGATAAATATATCGCATTGTACAGTTACTATATAGTTAATAAAGTCTTGATTAAAGTTTTTCCTGTTTTTTTTATGTACATATATACTTAACACAAAATAACAATTTCATATAATTCTACTTTTTTGTTTAAAGCATATATAAGGATGTGCGCTTTTCATTTTCTGTAAAAAAATCATATAGATTTATAGATTAGACTTATAGAAATATGTATATCATTCACTTGACTTAAACGATACAACTCAAAAAAACAGTTTTCCAGAAAATAAGTTTTAATGTGTTTGGAATTATTTAAAAAATCATTAAAATATTGTAATATTAATTTTGAAATACAATTTTAATGTAACTAATTGTAGAGGGATAAAAATATGTATAGTTTTTAAATGTTCTTTTTTTATTTTTCCGTTTTGTTCTGTAAACTAACAAAAATGATAAATTTTTAGTTACGTGAAATGAGTGATATACAATAATTCGAATGATTTATCACCTGCATATAAACACAATTAGTAAATGTTAAATAATCATTGTAGCGTTTCTCTTTATTCATGAAGAGCATCTGCACGATATCAACAGAGGTGCAAATCATTTCCTATAATGACATAATTTCTCGGGCAGTAATTTGCGGTTAACTGCAATCATCAATAATTTCTTTTTAAATCCGGATCGGATTTTGTAACAGGAACTGCAATATTTGATGCGTACAATCGATCAATTTATTTTAATTGAAAGTGGTTATGATTTCGATTTTAATAAATTTATTTTATCTCGCATATTTTACCTGTACAATGAAAAACCGATCAAATTTTATAGCAATCTCGACAGACAAGAAATTCAATGTCGTGATTGCGCGAACAACTCAGTAATTAAGCAATTTGTTTATTTTCGCGTCAATTAATTGAGAGCCTTGGTCGTAAATGGGTTGCTGGCTTTTTTAGCACAGATTTTACCTCTCTTTCTCTCCCTGTACTAAAAGAGCGACCACTGTCATGTGAGCTGTCTCGCAAATATAGCGGACATTTCCGCTTCCTCTCGTTTCCGTAAAACATTTTTACATCGTCCTCGCAAACCCTTTCAATTTCCAGTTGACGATCGCACGTGTCGCGTAACAATACGATTCATTGCGTCATTACGATTATTTGTAACACAGTCTTCCAGTATAGGATGCAAACTGTTGCGAATATTCTGTTTCAATGTTCTCACTGGAATCTTACTACTTTATAACTGAATTTGCGATAATACTGAAAATATATACGATTCTTAGATACGGATTAGACGTTTCCTTCACGAAAATAATGAACTGCCGGTATCTTCGGGAAATAAATAATAAAATTATATCGTTCAAATAAAATATTATTCGATCTGGAATCCTAAAACTTTAATTATCTTAAAAGCTGAATGTAGTTTTTATTAAAAACATCGACATTAATTTCGGAAATTAAACCATAAATAATTTCAAATAAATGTATTATTTATAATTTATATGAAAACTTTTATCTGATAATTAAAAGCGCAGAAATTTAAATTAAAAAATTATTAAAAGAAAAATAGCATTATTAGCGGTTCTGAGATAATTAAAAGTGCTTTTATGTGGGCAATATTCGTTCGTTTGCAATTGCTTGTGATTTGTCACATAGTCGACGAAATGTGAACGAGTAGCGATAAGACGGACAGGAGATTTATTGTTTTTGCGGAAACCGTCACATTTCCGAGGTGTCCGCCTCTCACGATCTTCGGTGATAACGTGATTGTTTTGTCGGTGCGTTAACGACACGCTGATCACTAATGTAACCCGCGTGCAGCGGCAGTGGTCATTGTCAAGGTCATCTCATGTATCTTGCATAATGTATACTCATGTATGCACTCGCGTACAAATACAGCTCGACTCCAAGTTAGCGAGTATACAAACAAGCAATCGGCTTGACGCAAATTTACTTGCATTCGTCATTTTTGGTCCATGATTTATTCGTATTTGAATAAACATTTGTACGTTAAATCTTCATAATTTATGTCATAATAATGTCCGACAATCACTCGAACACTTGGGGCAATTCATCAGTTCCGATAACGCGATTTTGCGACGTTATTCACATGTTTTTCTCCCGTTTGACAGATACACTTTCAATTAATGTGTGATAGAGTTAATAAGACAAAAGATAATGTTATTTTAAAGAACAAAACATTGCGTTTTTTTAAATATGTTTTTAATCCTTTTTATATGCTTCAAACAGCTTAAAAAAAACATATTCGAAATATGTTAAAAACAACTAATAGGCATATGTTGATTAAGCATGTACTTTTTAAACAGTTTAAAACATGATTTTTACCAATCCTGATGTGCGAGGATAAAGCAACTAATATAATTATATAATTTTCATAACGTATTTAATGTATTTGTTTTTATTTTTCAAATCTATTGGTACATTTGTGCGATTTTTCATGAAAATGTCAAATCTTCTGTATTATTTTCTTTCTTATTTATATATGTTTATATATACGGGATGTCTCAAAATTTGTGACTCAAAATATTAGCAAGATAGTTATTTAAATGTTCATTTTAAGCATTAATTTTTTCAGATAAGTGTTTAAATATGGTTTATTACAGACTATGTTCAGATACCCTCCATGAGGCAGGTAGTGAGCGCTGATAGTACCTTCTAATTCAAGAAACACACAAAAGTCAATAAAAATTGAATTGACATTATTTTTATTCTTAACGTCAATAAACAGTTAAATTCCAAAATGACCATTCTGACTTTCAATGCATTAAAATAAAGTTCTTTTAATTTTCTTTTGATTTACAATTAATGTGTTTGAACAGATGACTTATCTAAATGTAATCTGTAATTAGCCATACTTAAACTGTTATTGCCTCGGTAGTCTAAAGGCTTAGGACGCTCGCACGAAATGCCAGAGATCCGGGTTCGACTCCCGGCCGAGGTAATATTTTTCGCAGTGAAAAATTAATTATTTACAGTTTTTAATAGATTATTCAACATTAATAAGATCGATATAAGATATGTAAACAGCATCAATAATCGTTAAATTGTTAGTCAATTTAACTCGTGATATTACTGCGGTAGTTTATTAGTATTGCATTTCAAATCTGAAAAGTTTCGGCGCGCAATCGAAGAATTATACATTCGTAGTATATAAATTCACACACAATTTTAGAAGTACCCGCGATCCAACTTAGACCGCTGTAGCATTATCTCATTCAGTTTTAAACTTTTATATTTAAAAACTATTACTTAAAAATTTACAAAGAACATTTTGACGTATTATAATTCTTCAAAAATTTTTTTGCACAATACATTGAATCACTTTGCGAATTTTGAAACACTATATGTATATATAAAAGTCTAAAGGACAGTTGTTCCATCTTTCGATAAATGATTCTATCTATGTGATAATTTATCTGCTGGATAAGCAAAAAAGTAAGAGAGTAAGACGATGAGAAATTTACTGGAAAATTGAATAATCCAGTCAAAAATGCAAAACTTATTAAAAAATAATTAAAAAGAAGAATAAGGCAGATATTCTCCGTTGTAATTTTTTTTTGTTTTATAACTTTTTACACTATATATTAAACTTATAAGGAACAATTTTAATAATGAGGTAGGAATATTGCGTGAGAAACTGTTGTTTTTCGTTTTTTATTGTCTTTTATGAAAGATAGTAACATATACAAATTATATTAAAATTGCAATTAAAGAAAAAATCATCTTTATTGTAATTACGTTTATCCACATGTACATACAGTAGAGAGTCTGTGATATAACACCGCATATTCCCCATCATTAACTTCATCGCAACGTTTCCGCCACGTCTTTCATCCCAAATTGACTTCTAAATTTAATGACTTCACTGAATGCTTGACTGGCTCTCGGCGAAAGTTTGCACGAGTTCGGTGGTATTTTACTGCAATTCTTGTATAACGAATCACATCTGCAGAATGACTCTGCAACTGAGTCGTACTTAAAAAATTAGTTGGCGTATTAGTTTAACGCGAAAGAGCAAGATCGTCGATCTATCAAAGTTTGAGCATCTTGTCGGGAGAATACCTGTGATGATTAGTCGATTAAATATAATATTTGATAAGTGCTCAATTATACAATTGCTTGGAAATCACGCAATCAGAAGAAAATTTATTGCCAATGACTATTGTGAAATTCGTACACACAAAAAATGCATATGTCCAATGATATGTGCACTCGATCAATTATCGTACTTTATTTTCTTCGAATAATACAATTTATTAATCTCGATTGTAAGCCTTACTAATTATTGTGACAGGCTGAATCATTGATTACTATGTTACATCTTATGCATATTCTTGTGAATTCAAAATAGAGTGCAATAAACTTGTTAACATATGTACGAATTACAACGTGATACATACGTAATCATTATAAGTGCAACAGTCATAAACGATTTACGAGAAATTATTAAAATCCTTCATAATAAACACATAATAATTGCGTCTATAAGATAATGGCACTGTTCATAACCGATTGTTCTTGCAATTAAAGCTCATCTTCGGCAAATTGCTCCAGAGGATCCGCAACTGTTGCGTAGAAAAATACATTCAGGGGCAATCACGTGTGATGTGATGCGCCTTATTGTATGACTGTCTGTTGTTTCTCACCCCATTATTATATCATAATTACGTAACGATACGTAATAGTGATACACGATACATGCAGTGTCGGAATCGTTTTATCCTTCGATACTTGCAAACCGATCCTGATCTCCTTCACAAATCTTCTTTTCCTTCAGGAACGTATAGGAATCAATTTTTATAATCAATAATTATATGTGTATATACGTGTACGTTTGTGTGTGTATACATGAAATAAAAGTTTTTTTTACTTATAACAAGCTTTTTAAGCAATTACGAGATGTTGGAATTTGCCTTTCGTTATTATTTATGTTGCGAATTATCGTAATTAAGATCTAAACAAATTGTCACATTATACAAATTAATATTTGCGCAATTCGCCACAAATTGGCGCTTAATAATCGCACGATTAATAAATATCAATTAAGCTGTTATCGTATGACACATCTCGTCATGCAATGCATAACAATCAGTTTGCACAATCTCTAAAATTTGCCTCGACGTCGAGAAAAAAAAATATGCGGCTTGACGTAATGGAATAGAATAAAATAAAATAGAACCTATTATTTCAGCTTGCATTGCCAAGAAGGGATTTGGTTTACAAAAAAATAAATTTAACTCACACACATCCATACCTTTAAGCTTATACCTTCATGCACTTACACTAATTATTACTGTATCTTAAAGGCCTGACGTAATAGATTTAAATAAGGACAGAGCAAGGTGAAGGTTGAATGCTCGAAGATGCATGTGGTAATGGATGCATCGCGAATGTCGCGACGTATACGACATACATACCGATAATGGATTCGTAAAGCTCGACACCAGGCATATACACGCATTTCCATCCGTAACGATAAGGTACAGGGACGCCTCTTATGTAATTTCATGTGCACGACATATTAGCATCAGGAAGTCAAAATTGTAGGTCGTGTCGATCGTCGCCATCGTAATATGCCAGAATTATGCGATAAGAAACTGCATCTCAATTACACCTTACGATCACCCATATCGAGATTGTCCTTACGCATCGGTCGCCCTTGCGGCCGCTTGCATTAACGCGATTGTCTCATTGGAGAAAGAAAACATACGCGTTCCTTTTGCGATCATAGCAAATATATAAAGATCGACTTACCAACGCGATCTCATTGAAATGAATCTCTGTCTTCTATAGAATGGATCTCTGTTATCGAGCAAAGCTATTAATAATAGTGACAACTGTCAATATAATAAGCGTCCTCATGACTTGCGATCTGAGGAACTAGAGATAGATGGATTCAAAGAAGCGGTTTACGGATTATCTCTCTGTCTTGATCATTAAATGCCAATGTTTCGTGAATATTACAGTTCACTTCGTCGAACGAGAAGCATCTTATACAGTATTAGGGGTGCCATTATTATTATCTATATAGATTACGGAGAACTCGCAAACTGCGAGGCTTCTTTGAAGAAAATATCAGAGAATTAAAGCAAATTCGTTAATCTTTCTTCTTCGATTGCAATTTTTTTGAAAAAAAAATCTCGTACAGCTTTCTCCTAGTTTCGTTACAATTTTTGTTATAAGAAAGGATTACAAGTTTCTTATCCAAGATTTATTAATTACATAAATACATAATTAATTAATGAAAAATATATATTCCGGTATTATGTAATTAGCCATCTTTTACTTTCACTTGTAACGTTCATGAAAATCGTAGAAAAAAAATTCACTGAAAATGTGTTCACTTGATTAACTGTTGATTCTCTTTTTTGAAGATTTATATACGCAGGTTTAACGAGGATTTTCTCTGTCACTATCAGTCATCTGGAAATAATCTCATTGACGGAGAAATTCTCATTAACGACAGAAGGTTGTAATCGGAAATAACGGAAGTAATCAGGGTTGCGGACTTCTGCGATTTGCATGAAAGTCATTTGTCACGGAGATAGTCGTGAGGTAAAATTGATCCTTGAACGTGTTTCCTAATTGGGACTTTCGTTCGTTCGTCCACATCATCGACGAGATCAACGAGCCGCAACCTTCGAGCGGAAATACGGAAATAGACTTCGTTGGTTTGGATCCTTTCTAACATTCTTTCAATCGTCAGCATTTTAGAGGAAACTTATGTTTGAGAACGAAATTGAAAAATTGGAAAATTCCCAAAGATTCTGAATTTATTTAGTATATTTGCTCAGAAAAGTTTCGAAATTTGTGTGAGCTTTGCTAACAGTCTTCTTTTTTATTGAAAGTTTAGCGTATACATTCTTCAATATGTCATCACATGTAATATAGACACAATGAATTGTGTTACTATTTATGATGAAACATTGATTTATATCACGATCAGCTTTAATATTCGTGACAAACTGATGTCTGCAAATTAAATCATTAATTTATGTCGCGAGCGGAAGAGTAGGTGAGGATTTATCGAATTGATCTACGTTATACGAACTTATTACGACGTTCATAAATTATGGATACCGACATAAATCAGAAGACCCACCTACGAATTATCTTCGCGAGCAGTCTGTGCAATATTGTACGTCATGATATAATTAAGCGATGAAATTCGAAGAGATAATCATGAAAAAATTATTACCAATTAACGTCCCCAGTTGTCGCATAATAAGTGTTGTGCAATAAATAATAAAAATACTCGATTTGTAAATATAAGACTCATTTTGTGTCATTGTGTCAAAATAATTTTGAGACAACAAAAAGAGTTTCCGAATCATACGTATGTTTCATATCGAACTTTCGAGGAAAAGAGCGATCTGTATGCAAAAAAGAGAAAGAGTTGAGGGAAGAGAGAAAAAATGCAAGAATAAAGTGCATTTTCGCAGACATTTTCGCGAGTCAGGGACGTTAATCGCAACTGCTTCTATTGTCGTTAACATTTACTTTTTATTGCGAGAGTAGAACTTTGCAATCGCCAGAAGAAGGCCATTCCTCCCATCGCAAATAGATATAAAGGCTTCTACTATACTTAAAAAAGAGCCGATCGTAATTAGCTGGATGCTTGGCGTGATTCATTACAAAAGAGCCTCAAAGTAATTATCGACTGCCAATCGTTGCTCTTTAATGTGACTTCAGTTAAATTTCTTTATTAATAAAAATTAGTTACATGTCGTAGTAATTGTTTTCCATCCCCCTGGAGGTTTCTCAAATCATGAAATTCGATGTTTATGACCTCGACTTTACTTAAAAATCGAAAAATAATAGCTTAAAAGAAATGTAGGAAAATTATCTGATTTTGATGAGCTTTTAATATTATACATATATTGTAATCAGGACCAAACAAGTATATAATCAAAACTATTTTATAAGAAGAAAAAAATTTTTTAATAAAACTTAAATAATAATTTTATTCAAAAAAATTGTTTTCATCTTTTATAGTTTTGATGATATTAGTTTCGAAAGAGAATAATTTTCTTCAAAAGCGAATTTTGTCCTCTAAAAGTGCGTACAAGTGCATAAAAAATGTGCGTCCCTTATTTTGATTTAGATTACGACATAAAAATTAGAAATAATAAAAATTAGAAATCGGAGGATGTAATACTTTTTTGTACTTTAATTCTTGTTTGATTTGTACTTCCTCCCAACAATCCTGTCTCAAGTTAATTTTCATCTCATTCAAGAGATTATCTTAAATCCTCTTTTCTCTTCTCCCCCGTTATGCCATTTATAAATTCTCAAATGTTTTCAGGATCTGTGCCTTTGAGAACCGAAGTCTAACGTATTTGTTATTTTTGTGACCGCGTATTTTCCCGTGAAGCTGTGTTAACGCACGAGCGCAAATCGAGCTTTATTTATTACCAAGTCAAATCAAAATTAGCTTATCACACATTAAGATCCGGATGACAGTGCAGAAAAAAGCAATTTCTATCATTGGAAAACCCCATATAACAACAATGTAGGATATCGGTGAGTTTCGCATAGATCGCAATCTGAAAACCGCAAACTTGAATGAATTAAACTACGTCCTTCGTTTAGCCCTCTGGGGCTACATTGAGTCATTCTTCCATGCATCTGACAGTTTTCTCTTCTCGATAATCATTACTTTTAGATTTTTCTCACGATGAGAAAACCTTCACTCTGTCATCGAAAGTAATTATTCTATTATTCATTAAATTTATTTATGCATATTATTATAAATAGACATTATAATTATATTACGTTTAAAAACAACTTTCTATAATGTCGATGTACTGGAATAATTATTTATGTTATAAAATTAATTTAAATAAAATTTTTATTTGTGCCAAGAATGAGTACACTAATTATTTTTCTCTGTATTAATTATTTTTTAAACAAATACTAAAATCTTTTTAAGACTGTACAATTGATAAACAATAAACGTTTATTTTTTAAAATTCAGTTAAAGAATATCCACCGTCAATTTTTATCGTGTATCTTACAAAGATAATTTTTTCTTATTAAAAATAAAAATATAAGATATTTAGTCCTATTCGTAAATCAATTTGCATTTCTATTAAATGTCCGTTGGAGTACCTGAATAATCCTATATTCTCATCAAATCGATACAAAGCGCCCGACTTCGAAATAAGATTAATTCAAAGAATTCAATTTAGGAATATCCCTGTAACTTGTTCTTCGATCGTGATGTATCCAGGGGAGACCTCGAAGACTGTCCTGGAAGGGCGCTTCACGAACCACGTCGTACGTTTCGAAAGAGTCAGCGGCTGTCTTTACTGCGCTGGTATAAATGCGAAGGCGCGAACGAAAATCGTCTCAGTGTCGAGCGCGAAAAAAGCCGTGACGGTACAGCCGTTCAATACGCAGCCAACCTTCCAACCAGAATCACATGCACTCGTGTGACCGGCAAGAGGAAGAACCCACGAAGAGGAGACTTCCACGACAGATATTCCCGACGCTTGGACAGGACGTCGTCATCGAGAAAAAAAACCCGCAATCCAGAAGCTTTTGCTGAACCCTGAGACAATCAGAGTCTCCCTCGGAGTCGCGATACTTGGACTTCCGGCGTTTTCTTTCTTCTTTTATTTCTTCCCCTCACGTTATTCCCAATCCGGCTTGTAATTGTCGTCGGACTTTTTTCGCGAACTTCTATTCCGTTTGCGTTCTCCCTAATTTATGATCCGCATCCGCGACACAAATTTTCGCGCTTATCGCGAACAAGTAAGTCCCGAAGGACTTCTTGGGATGACTTGAGAAAAAAAAAAACAAAGAAGTTCTATTTGTCATCAATGCCGACATGGAAGAAGAACGGCGCAAGGATTGTGCAAGATTTTAGAGAGGAATATCCTTGTCATTGATCCAGCCAAGAGAGTTGCTGATATAATTGCAAGGTACTTTTATATCTCATGATTTATCGTCTGATGGATTAATTGCTTTTTATCAAATTAGCGACTTTAATTGAATTAAATTGAATTAATCGAGTGTTTTGTCAGACGTACAAGCAAAATTAATTTTCTATCGAATTAAACCTGCACACGTGTTAAATAATTAAACTCCATGTAAGCGTAATTGAAAAGAAAAGGAAATTCACTCTATGTCATATAAAATGTCATAATGATGTCAAACGCAAAATTTTTCACGACATTTTTTCATGATATTTTTTATCTACTTGTTTTCGTTCTTTGCATAGTAAATTATTATTCCTGCTTTAATAATTACAAAGTGTTTGTGTCGATCGGGTTGCACCTGTCACCAGCAGTCGCTGGCCACTTGCGGTCGCCGCGAATACAACACGAACTAATCTAAATCGCAAAATAACAAAAAAATAGAGACAGAGATGCATGTCGTGTCACACGAATAAAATTCTTCGAGTAATTTTTCATGACGAGTCATGTTTCGCTATTTTGAGACAGAGAGAGAAATCGTTTTATTTTATATGTTCTCCAAATTTATTATTACGTGTTATTATTATTGTTTTATTATCTTCTTTCTTTTTTGTGAAAGTTGATTTTACTGCGTTTTTCAATTGTAATTTAAGATAATACAATTATGTTGATGCCTTACATGATGAAGTGCATTTTTCGTTATTTTATTTTATAATATACAGTTACACATATTTCTCTTGTTATTTTACACTGCGATAAAGATTATTGTTACTATTATCATTATACTATATAAATTATCAATTAAATTCGCTCGTAGTCGCGAATGATAATTCGCTTTCATTTCGAAAATCTTCTTGACAGACTGATATATATTGTCTAGCATTTTTATTTTCCGAATATTTTTGTATAAATATGTTATTGAATATTGTTGATGGTACATGATAAGCAATGTGCATTCTGTTGCGACGCGCGAACCGGAAACCATGACGCAGTATAATCATAAGATTAATTCGTAATTTTCTGAGTACTTTATCCTGTTCATTATGTGATTATCTTCGAATGCAAATTTATTAACACCTTATAAATTTTGAAATAATAAACAAGAAACAGAAAATAAAGGACTTAAACTGTTAAGTTTGATCTTTAGTGCTTAAATAATTCGATGTATATTTATATATACATTATCCGATCATGCAAACTGAACGTCAAATTTATTATAATTTTCACTCTTAAAACCTGATTTTAATACAGATTTCTATATTATTACATTTCTATGTGTTCAGTATAAAAGTGAGGGGATCTTAATATAATTAACTAGAATATATCACAAATTAAGTAATTTAATAGTATTGATAACATTAATATTGATCACGAGCATCTTAGATCTTAATAATCTAATGCTAAGCATCAATTCATAAATAATTTTATTACAAAAAAAGGTAACGTATAGTTACACTTTTTGAATAATGGTAACAAAATTTACAGTTACTTTTATCGTTACTTTGCATACGATTGGACACGTTATTCTGTTATATAACAATAACATGTTATTAATTACAACTATAAATGTGGTTGTAGGACATTGAGTGTTTTTATTTAATACAGGTATACAAGCTACATTTAATTTAACTTAATTTAAACACATTTTGTTCTAATTGAGCTGTGTATAAAGCTTTACATAGTTTGTACATTTCTGTGTACATTTATGTTGAGCAATTGGAAAACATCCCTTTTTGCAAAACTTCTGTTATACATTTTAATTATAGCGTTATAATTTTTTTTCTTTCAAAATATTTGATTTACAGCTAAAAGTATAGATTAAGTAAAAATATAGCTGTTTTTTATAATAAAGAGACTATGTGTATTTCTTAATTTTTCTTTTAACTTCTAACTTACATTATGTCAGATAGTCCTATACAATCCTATATAACCTTTTAGTTTTCTACAAAATATAAAAAAATTCCTAAAATATTTTAGCTATCAACTGCTGTAGCGATCCTGAAGTGATTTTTGACAGTTGAGAAATGTATACAGTACCATTATTTCAGGAATTATTTTGCACTTCTGTCTTCTATGTGATACACATATAATTGGACATCAGGAGACGCGGTAGTGTCTCCGGCCATGTTCAAAAAACTTCAATTAACTTACTAGTTAATTTAAAAGTTAGTTTAAAAGATTAATAATAGACACTACAAGTCTCTTATCCCGAGCCACCAAAGTCCATTTTTGGGGGGTGCACAACTTCTAAAATATAAAAAAATTTTGAATCGCACGTAATATGTCTTGAAAGGCGACGTCGGCACCAATAATTAGAGCTAAAAAAATTTAAAATCGGTCAAGCTGTTCTGGAAACACAAGCGATCGAAAAGTGATGATTTTAATGAAAAATTAAAACGTCTTCTTCTCTGTCCGTCCGTCCGTGTCCGTTCGAAATTATAACTTTTTAACATCCTCTCTCACCTTTCACTCACACCTCCACTAACTCCGACTCACCACACCCCTTCCTCCCTCCGCTCTCCCTCGCCACATCATCCACCCCCACCACCCTTCTTTTTCACCGTATTTCATTTTCTTTCGTTATATAATATTTTTAATCATTTTTTTATATATATTTGTACTCTAAAAAGTAAGTGATATCTAAAAAAAATCATATCATAAAAATTATAAGTTCAAGCCATGTTCAGAAAGAGATACTCGAAAATTTAAACCTTTTTATCTATATAATAATAATATATTACCACGAAAAGTAACTGATATATTATTAATTAAAGGTGTCAGTACAAAATGAACATACATAAACTGTATGCAACTTTCGGCCGATTTTCGAATCTCCTTCCCCTTCCGCTGTCCCCCTCACCTCATCGCCCCGCGCGCAGATCAAAGTCGCTCGAGCATCGTGCGGCATTTGGACCGCGCGCGGTGTAACGAGTTACTTTTAAAAAGCAATAACTAGTAACGATAACTCGTTACTTTTTTACTCAGTAACGAGTAAACTGTAACTTGCTACTTTTAAAAAGTAACTTTCCATTCCCTGGTTGATTCTATAACAAGTCGATAATCCTAAGTCTTATCACTCATGTAGTTGACTATATAATAACCAACAGTACGGAACGTTACCGGTTACTTCCGTTTATCGACTCATTGTAGAATCAGCATAAGTGGTGTTCGTTATACGCAGAGAGACAGGTAATTATTCAGCAGGGAATGGAAGTAACTCGTTACTTGTAACGAAGTTACAGTTACAAGTTACTTTTTTAATAACTTTACTGGTAACTGCGTTACTTTCTTTTTTTTGGTAACTGTAACGGTAACGGAGTTACATTTTTTGGATAACGGTAACGAAATTTATAGTTACTTTCATCGTTACTTTGCATACGATTGGGTACGTTATTCTGTTATATAACAATTACATGTTATTAATTACGACAGCTAATGTGGTTGTAGAACATTGAGTGTTTTTATTTAATACAAGTGTAAAAGCTATATTTAGTTTATCTTAATCTAAACATCGTACATATTTTGTTCTAATTGAGTTGCGTACAAAGCTTTACTCTGTACATTTCTATGTACATTTATGTTCAGCAATTGAAAAACACCTTTTTTTGCAAAATTTCTGTTATATATTTTAATTAGCGTTATAATTTTCTTTCTATCAAAATATTTCATTTACAGCTAAAAGTATAAATTAAGTAAAAATATAGCTGTATTTTATAATAAAGAGACTATGTGTATTTCTTAATTTTCCTTTTAACTTCTAACTTACATTGTGTCAGATAGTCCTATACAATCCTATATAATCTTCTAGTTTTCTGTAAAGTATAAAAAAATTCCTATACGTATAGTGTCAGTATTATACATGCTATATATATATTACTTTTATTAACATTTAAACAAAAAACACTGTAAAAGTACAGTTTTGAGACTGATTTTTAAAAAGTAACGAAAAGTTACTTTTCGAGTAACGGTAACTATTATTACTTTTTTTACTCGGTAACGAGTAACTGTAACTTGTTACTTTTAAAAAGTAACTTTTCCATTCCCTGTTATTCAGAATGCGATTTTCATCTCCGATTTTGATGAAATTAGGCTTATTCGACGTGTTTTTGTACGAAACGAAAGAATTTGTAAAAAAAAACGTTGAATCGGCCCTGCGAACCGAGATATTACGCGTTAAAGTTAACCTATTAAAATTAGAAAATCTGTCAAAGCGATCATGTGTAGCAACACAAACGCGTCGAATGAGCTTAATATAATCGAAATCAGAGGCGAAGCAGCATTCTGAATAATTACCGAGAGACTTTCAGTTGTATTTTTATTAAAAATAATCTTATATTTTACTATTTGTACCTACATAACAAATGTAGAAGTATTGGTACTTTTTATGGACCCATTTTGTGGACCTTCTTGCTCCGCATATAGAGTAAGAAGTGCCGAGTGATTTCCTCTGCAAAATTTACGATATCTTTGTAATGAAGAGAGTATAGATGCATACTATCTAGCATGTATTTTGTAGCCAAAGGTCTCTAGTTTCAAAAAATATCAACGCGATCTGTGTGAGTTAAATATTCTTTATTTTATAAGCAAAAAATGTCAAAAGTAGCCCTTTATTCCCCGGTCTACTCTATGTATTTCTTGATGAAAATAATATCAGTGCGAGCGCGTAATAGCTTGTTGAGCGTTAACAGACAGGAAGGGCGAACGCCGAGATTCTTAATCCACTCGTGATCTTAATAAGAAGATCTTATGACAGCCGAGACGTGTCTTTCATAGCGCATGAAACGTATAAGAATCTACACAGCTGACATTTGCAAACAGATTTATAACGTTGTTAATTGGCGTCGATCTTATCGCAGGCGTCGAAGCGGCATGGCATGATGAATGGACGCGCGATGGAGACGATAAGTCTTGAACTCTAATCCATGCGTGCCGCGCGTTGACGAGTTAAATTGAGTTAAACGTGAGAAACCGATTGAGGATCTAGCGGTGATAACAGACCGGTCTCATGAGTCACGAGACCCCGAGTGTCGTTGCTGTCAGTTCCTCAACCATTTCGAGTGGCGGACCGCCGCAAATGACCGCTTCATCGCACGATCATTATTCAATTTGTGCGCCACATGAAATCACGCGCGATATAATAAATAGTAACGTATCAGACTGCTCTTTACCCTGATGAAGTGAACTGTAACGTTCACGAAACGCATTCCAAGAATGGGTATGGATAAGGAGATAACCCGCGAAACTTGTAAACAGTAACGTATTCAAGAAGTTAAACCTCGTTAAAAATTTCCTTCGATCTCGAGATCTATTCTAATTAATTTCTACGCAGACTTATAAAAAAGCATTACAAATTACATTTAATAAGTATTTATCTCGAATCAATTATCTGTAAGTGTTAATGAAACATAGAATGTGAATGAATAATGCAAGAGCCAGTCGTGTGCAGGTCGTAATAAACAATGTCTGTTAGAAAATCAATTAATTCGAGAAATGCATGGCATCCATTGAAATATTTTTTCAATTCTTATTTCCTTTATCAACAACGGCAGTTCTCTTTGTAGTAATTACGCTTGTACAATATGATTGATGTCGAGGTGAATTAACGCTTTTCATCACGAATCAAAGTTACGCGAGATCGTCCCTATCGAGATCTCAAAGTCCGAGTGTTCGGGGAATTTTCTGCACGAGTGCGCGATCGCGTGTTATCATTATTGTATCATTATTCACAACGAGAAACAAACCGGAAGCAACTCACCAAACGGCACATCGAACTTTTTCCTTTGAAATCAGAAAAGATTCGTGTAACGAGAGTCGATTATAGATAAAGATAATATATAACAAAAGTCAATTAAGTATAATATAATAATCCAGATATATGACATTATGGCAATCAACATGAATAATTCTAATCGCGCATCGTTTAGACTTTATCCGTAATTAATAACATTTATTTACTTAATAATAATAATAATTTAATTTATATGTGCAAACATCAACAACTGAATTTAGACAAACAATAGAATTTAATTTTTTAATTTATATTTACACATATTAATTTATACAAATAATATCATCGCTGTTAATCCATCTGATCCCATTTTTCTACAGTCACCCAACTACGCTTCGAGGTGTGCAATGATTACGCAAATGAAGCTCTGGTGGAAGATCCTTCATTCCGGCGACAAGAATGGTGTAAGTCACTTAATCTAGCGTTACGATTAGCGGCGCCGCAATTAAGCACGTCCGCTTGCGGTACCGCATTCTTCGGCGGTACTAATTCCGACATGGAGCGCACGACATGTTGCATAATTTTGATATTTTACGAAGAGAAGCGAATTAAGTGTCGGACTGCATAAGGAGATATTTCCTTAATGCGATATTTATTTAATCGAGCACACACACACTGTTAAATCTATAGTATAAATAAATTTAACTTAATGTAATAAGTCGCCATTGCTCCTACTAAATATATCGTTATTAACACTATATAGTGTCAAATTTAATTATCGTTTTAGTATGACAATATATTTAGTAAGAGCAGTGACGACTTACATTAGATTTTTGACCTATAGATTTAACAGTGTACAATTTTTTGCCGAGATTCCTTCTCGCGAAGAATGCCGATGTAACGCGAAAGGCACGAAATGATCACTTATGAAATCAGACAGGACGAAGAAATTCCGAACATTTTTTATTATACAATAATTAACATTAAGGGAATAAAATAAAAAATAAAAATATGATAATAATAAATAAGCAAAAGTAAAAAGATAATTGGTATAGAGGATACATTTATTTCCTGCCTCCGTAATTGCATCTCGCAATCAGCTTGATACATTGCAATTGGTGCAAATAACTATTACGCACGAGAAGACTTTGTTAAGCGAGGCCATCGAAGGGAAGATGATCGTTTATAAATAAATAAATGGATAAGCTGACAGCGTGGAGGCGTCTCGATCGGCCTTCTCGATTCTCGATCGTCCTTCGACGATCGAGGATTTTTGAAGCTATCATAATGCATGCGTAACACTCGTAACATTGTGCATCCTTTTGCTTGATTTTCAGTCCGAATTCAGAGTTAATTAGACCAACAAATAAACTTAATATAATCTTTATCTACTAATAAATTAATTCGTATATTTTTTTTATTTTATTTACTTTGTTCTTTTTCTATTTCTTTGTTTTTTCAATCTTTTATGACTGCATTAAAGTTGATTATGCTCTTATTAAATTTGTATAATATACGATCAGAATCTATCTTTTAGAGTAGTGCATTATTTGCCTAAGTCTCATGTCTCTATTGTTACACTCGAAAGCGAATTTCCATACGAAATCGGATACCGATGTGGGTTTCGTAGCCCCGAGCGCATGCAATCCTTGATGCGACCTTCGGCCAGCTTACCACTTTCTCGCGATCCGAGTGATAATAACTAACTGCGGAGACACATTGTTACGAATAATTTACTCAACGTCCGCGATAGCGAATATCGTACTTTTGTCTTGTACAATGTATATATAATGTACTGAGTTTTTTTTTTAACTGCATCTTGAACGTGAAGTGATAACATCCGCGTTGAGCGCGTCATCACGTCGCTATTCGGCACTATCGTTGTCTGCGTTGAACTTGCAGAAAGTACTTACTAATCATTTATTATACATGTCGAGACATGACAAGATAAAGAAAGAAATTCGTTGACTTTCCTTGGATGACTTTTTACATACCGGATTTCTCGAAGTTAAAAAAAGAAAAATGAAAACAATTATCTATTACACTACTACAGGATAGGCTCCTAACATGAGATAGTTGAGTTTCTGCTAAAATAAGCTCGAGTGGCTGATCTATCATGAACTTATTACTCTTAAAGTAGAATTTATTTAATGGAATACTCATTATTAGATCATATTTTTTTAATCATATATGTTTATTATATAATAAATAAATATTTGATAATAAATTCCGCGTGCAGTGATAGAGTAAGGTTGTATTAATAGAAAAATACCTGATATGATAATTTATTTAATTGTAAAAATTAAATATGATGATTGTGAAATCGAGGCTCGAAAAATTCACACAATTACTATATGTATAATTAAAATTAATATTTGTTGTGTTCCTACTTTTGTGTAGTAAAAGCTTCTATATACGAAGCTTTTCTTTATTTCTTCTCTTGGTTCCCTATTATAAGATATCATTTATAAGAAAATCCTCGTGTCTCATATTAGAAATTCTTTTTTTTAATTAACAAAGCTTAGGTGAACTTTCATAATTAAAAAGTTAATTTAACAGAGAATCAGGCTCTAAAAGAATAAATCCAACTAAATAAATTAATGCTAATATAAATTAAAATATAAACCATATTTTGTTAATTATATATGAATAGTTAAAGTGTTAAAGAAATAATAGTTAAAGAAAAACAAATCGAGACAAATTCAAGAAGGAAGCACTATGTTTTTGTAAATAAACGAAACGCTTAATTACGTGATATTCTTCGCAATATATTAGAATAAAATTAAATATTTTAACGAATTTGTTTGCTCGTAGACCCTTGTCTCTCTTTATTATTAGTTTAAAAACTTCACGAGTATACTATTAATTCACACGAACAACTTGTGCTAGCTTTAATTGATATTAATTTGTTTAGTTGTTTCATAATTAATTAATTAAGAATTAACAAAAATATCTACTCGCATACGTGTGGTAAACATTTCATGTAATAAAATCTGGCATTTGCAGATTTTCGCAGGTTTGGCCGCGCACTCTGGCCAGATCTCCGTGGGTCTCTCTCAGGGATACAGCGCGATCCTGATACCGAAACTCCTCGAGACAAACTTCGTGGACCAGTCACAAGCTTCGTGGATCGCCTCCCTCGGTGTAATCTCAAATCCCCTCGGTGCCTTCGTCGCCGGAATCTGCGCTGAATGTTTCGGCCGCAGGTCCGCGATCGCCCTGGCCACGCTACCACACACCATCGGCTGGCTGCTAATTGCGTTATCGAGAAATGTGTCGATGCTGTACGTAGGCAGATTCATTAGCGGTATCGGCACTGGCATGGCCAACGGGCACTATCTCTACGTCAGCGAGGTACGTACACTTCTGCGACGTATAGATAATAGATTTAGGAAACGCAAATGATAGATTTTTGACATGATTGTACAACTATTGCAAAATTTTTCATTAACGTTCCAGACAACAAAAAATGTCTAAAATCGGATCATAAGACATTTTTTTGCATCTAAAAAACGCCTCAAAGACGTCTTATGTCACAATTTTAGACTTTTTGTTGTTGGGGTATATCGATATTTGAAAACTGAAAAAAAGGGTTTGATAATAACTATCAAATAATGCTAATTAAATATTTGGTTAATTAATCAAATCAAACTGTTTTTTCAGTAAACAAATGTATGTATACGATGATTATTGAGTCTTAATTAGCGTGAGTAATTAGTGTTATTAATGATAGATACTATTTTTTATTTCATTTGTGCGGATGTAAATAAAAATATCTGATTTTCTTATAGGCTGCAGCACCAAATCAAAGAGCGTGGCTTGCGAGCTGCGGACCAGTTCTAGTCTCCCTAGGCGTCTTGATTGTATACACCTTAGGCGCCATCACGACGTGGCAAAAGGCAGCCGCTGTCAGTATTGGACCTGCGATTTTGTCCTTTACATTGATATGGTACGGTTAATTAATCTGCAACTGTAAAATAAAAATAATTGAATTTTTGACGCACACGAATTACCGCTCAGAAATTGGTACTCTCACTTGTCCTTATTTCATTATTGTAAAATAAAAAGTCGCGAAAGTCCCCGTTTATTCCACTCACGCATATAAAATCATAAAATTTCAAATGTTCCCATAAAAATTTCAATAACACTTTTCCAAACATTAAATGAAATGGCATTTCTGTAGGATAATACCGGAAACTCCCGCTTGGTTGATTTCAAGAGGTCGAACAAACGAGGCCAAGGAGGCTCTTCTGTGGCTGCGAGGTCCCGGATTGAGCGTCGATAAAGAGTATCAAGAACTCTGCGAGACGAACGTGAAGCGGAAGGAAAAAAAGGAGAGCCTACTGCGAGCGTTACACAAGCCCAACGTGTGGAAACCATTCGTGATACTCTTCATCTTCTTCGCGCTCCAGCAACTGTCCGGCATCTACGTGATCCTGTTTTACGCTGTGAGCGTACTCAAGGATATTGGCGTAAATATGAATGAATATGCGGCTAGCGTTGGCATGGGTGTCATCAGACTGTTCGCATCAATTCTCGGCGCTGGATTGGCCAACAGTTTCGGCAGGAAGATCCTGGCTTTTTCCAGCGGTTTTGGAATGGCTATCGCCGCCGTGGGAGTCGCTCTTTGTTTCAGGTTTACATTTCAACTCCTTTAAGTTTTACAAGTTCTCGTATAATATATGTATACGATGAATAAAAAGAATGTAAAAAAAAATGAAAAAGAGCTATGAGCAAAGCAAGATCTTTAATGCATGCTTATAATTAAATAACAAATAAAATTCTCGATGCGATTCTTAGAAATAATACAACTTTCTTTACCAGGTTCGAACTCCCATCGTGGATGCCACTACTTTGCATCGGGGTCCACGTTGGTGCGTCCATGATCGGCTTCCTCACGTTACCATGGGTCATGACCTCGGAATTGTACCCGTTGAGATTCAGAGGCAGTCTTGGAGGTTTTACAACCAGCATCGTGCAAATATTGACGTTCGTGACGATCAAAACGTATCCGGATTTGAACGCTATCGTCGGTCTGGAGTTCACTATGTGGATATTCGGCGCGGCCGGCATGCTAGGCGCGATCTTTGCCCTAACGATATTGCCGGAGACACGGGGACGTAGCCTTGACGATATCGAGATGAAGTTCTCCAGCAAGTCGAGTAACGACAGTTCGATATACGCCGACAAGATCTTCTCTAACGCGTGTCTTCGGTCCCAACCGAAGAATATCATTCTCCAGCGATTCACGTCGATCTCGGAAGAGAAGCAACCGAATATCGCAGCGAAAGCGTATGTCTATGACAACTTCTGCCTGGAACTGTCCCCGGAGAAACTGGAGAAAGATATCAATATCTCCGAGAAGAAATTGACTCAGGATCATCGAATTGTAATCGGCATCGCGCTTGAACACATGCGCGTTTGATGCGAGAAAGAATCCGGAAGAACTTTTTTAAAACTAATTTCTACATGTAACGTTATATGTACATATATTATGTATAAAAATATAGGATAGTTAAATTATGTCTAGAATAGTTATTTATTTGTTTTATACAACTGATAAAAACTGAGTTGATCAGTGATCGTAGTTAGGATAATTGCCGTTTTATTTATTGTTGCCAAATGTTCCTTTAGTATTTCGAACATACCTAGAAAAGTGTAGTTTCAAAGATCAAAAAAATTACTACGTAATGTTTTTATAATAATTATATACAATTGTACTTCGTGACACTTTATATAAATGACTTTGTGTAATTATTCAAATATTTTCACTGCATTTATGTAATATTACCAGCGCTGTCTTTTTATTTCTAATAATGCAAATATTTTGTACAAATTGAAAATGTATGTCCTTTTTTGTTTGACAAGTTAAATATTAACTAAATAAATTTTGTTAATCACATGTGTATTTATATAAAATTGTAAAGACAATCAATTTTGACTCTTTACGACGATATAAACATTTATTTCGTATATATAAGAAAAACGTCTACAAAAAGTTATGCAAATTTTATTAGAATCATTTATTTTAAAAACATTGAAATACATGATGTCAGAAGCAAGAAATGAGACGTTAATTTTTGTTAAGTGATATTTGCAAATAAAGACAATTTGGATAAAATGAAATAAGATCACTTTAAAACAATTATAAAAATGGACAAAAGCTATTTTTATCTTCTCTGATAATTAGTAAATAATGGTAAAGTGATAAGAGGCGTGAAAGTGAAAACAGGCTACGCATTGAGTAAAAGCAGTTCACATATCTTTTATAACTTTTTATAATTATTTACTGATTATCAGGGGGAATAAAGATAGCTTTATTAAACGACTTATAGTCTCACAGATTCCGGATTCAATCGTAATTTTCATCCCACGTATGCTTTAATTTTAAAGGTTGATTGGAGACTTTGAAGAATTGTGAGTGAAAGGAGTATGAAAAGTTCATTTCAGAGAGGAATAAAGTTTTTTCAATATTGAGCAACAATATGTGAAAATAAAACGTAATGATGTATATTGATTACAAATGTTCGTGATACAGATACATATCGGTGGAACCCCTTAAAATATAATATCTATGTAATAACGGCATTACGAAGGCGGTATGATAAGTCAGTGACTTTCTTAAACTTTTTTTTTTTTACTAAAATTCAACTTATTTTTCAAAAATCTTTTAAAAAGTCAATGACTAATTAAACTGCCCACGTATATTCCGCAAAATTGTATGAGAAAGGGGTATAGAAAAAATAATTTTCTCAATTATTATATGTACATATTATACGGTGATGTGGAATTTCACGCGTCTGAGAGATAATAACGCACGACGTATCCAGTTTTTCTTTCCGCATTTCTGTTTTTATAAAACAGTCACAAATACAAAATCATGTACAAATCGGAGATCGTGATTTCTCAGTATCAACAATTTCATTAACCACGTAATTATCACGCGTAAGCAATGATTCGAATTTATATATACAGTAAAACTATGACGCCGACGTCTTCTTATCGATGAATTACATAATTTTCTATATATAATAATATCGATCACATTTAGCATTTAAGATCGTCAGTATGTATATACCGTCGCTTAAAGATCATATTTACAATCTATTAAATGCAAAAATTGTGAGGAAATTTTTAAGTACAAAAATAATGAGACAATTGCCGCGATAAATATTCTCCTTGACACTGATGGATGTTACGCAGGATACTTATATCTCCTTGAAAATTATGGAATTTAACACTTACAAATTAAGCGATTTTGTTCATTTTATTCCATGTTTTAATATGGATTACATTCCATATTTAAAAAATAAAATAAAAATCTTAAAATTATAGTATTCCAATGTCATGATTTTCAAGAAAATGCAGTCACGATGTAGATTACTGCGACGATCAATATATTAACGGAGAGCATAAAAAGCATGTGAAACATTTAAAAATAAAATGTTCCGACATAATCCGATTCAATTCCTCGATCGGCCGTTACATATTTTACATTTACAAACTATACTTTCTCAATCGATATACAATTACAGTCAGGCAGTTTATGCTTTACTACAAATCTTTAAGAAAATAGCTAAATATTCGATTCTCTTCCTCGTCGCACTGCTCTGTTGTACAGAGTCCTCAGGAGGGGGTTAATTCGGTTCTCTTTAATATATTTACAACGCTAGGACATTGGTAATTAAGCATTCATACTTTCAGCATTTTTTTTACACATCAATCTTACGCTTTCTCGTATGACAAACCGTATCGCCAAATTTCCGTGAACGTTCGATCTCAATTTCGATACCCGAGTTAAAAGCGTGGGAAAAAAAGTACATAAAATAATCCAAAGAAAAATCTTTACATATAAACGCAGATAAAATACGAGTGGCGTTAACGCAGAGGACACGCATTAAAATGTTCAATTGAGACTACTCCTGAGAATGGAAGACGTCTGGCTAACTAATGCGAAACGATCTACTTCAGTAAATGCAATCAATTGAGCATTATTTGTATATTTTTTATCAATATTTGCATTGATATCTAATTCCCTATCATAACAAACGAATTGCGCCTTTCTTTATTGCTATACATTTGCTCAACTACAAAACTGATGATACGCCACTGTTTTATTGTTAAATCTATAATTGCATTTGAGACTTATATATTTAACGCAACTATTATTATTTATATTCCCGATTACTATTATTATTATTCTGTGTGGTCCATATTCGAGACTCGCGATCGTGAGAGAATCTTATTATACTCGTTATATTAACCAACGTGGTTAAAAACATTATGCAAACATATCGCTCGAAATATAGGAGGTATTATATATGTGCGTTATTATTGTATTAGAAGTTGTAGGCTATGAGAAATGAGAACTGCACAAATGCGTGCAACAAAGCTAGATCTTGTTCTCAGCTATGTATAACTATATGTAAGATATTTAAGAGAAGGGAAAAATAGATATCATGTAATCCTGATATTTTACTAAAGAAAAAAATAGATATCATGTAGTCCAGATATTTTACTAGAGTTAAAAGTAAATTAATTTTAATATATGGGATAATGTTATAGAGAAATATAATTGAGTGCTAATGGAAAAATTTTGTACTCTTTCTAATGAAAAAGATACGCCCTACGATAATATCTCAATGTCAAATAAACCCTTAAAATATACTAGTTACATAAACAGTCGAGAAAAATTATTGACATTAGCTCATTAAGCACACATGAATAAAAAATGCCATAGTCGGTCAAAACGGTTCTTCGTGCTTAATAATATTTTTTTATAAATTTATTTCAAATTTATTTACAATTTCCAGTTCGAGCAAACTTGTACGCCGATTATTTATCGGTTTTGAAATAGTCTTAAACTGAAGTTAAAATAGTAATATCACAAATTAAATGAACAAGCAATATTATTAGGTGTGTCGGAAAGTTCCGTCAATCTAGCGGCGAGTAGCTATAGCTAGAACTGTTGATAACTCTAATATCTCTAAACCAAGCTTAATTTTTTAGTTTTACCATTTGTCAATAAAATTCAGTATGTAAAAGTATACGTTTGCATCATTAATATTGCTTTTTACTGCATCGAAAATGTCGACATTCGAGCCAAATGCTCGTAAGCGTCATTTGCACAAAGTATTAATCTTTTGCTTCAAATGGAAAAAAACTGCAGCTGAAGCTCATCGAATGCTTGTAGAAGTTTATGGTGATAGTGCTCCTTCCGATGAAACATGCAGAGAATGTTTCGACGCTTTCAAAGTAGTGATTTTGATGTGGAGGACAAAGATAAAGAGCGTTCTGGACGGTCAAAAGTATTTAAAGACGAAGAATTGCAGGCATTGGTGGAGGAAGACCCATGTCAAACGCAAAAATAACTTTCAGAAACATTAAATTGTATTCAATCTGTTATTTCTGATCATTTGAAAGCCTTGGGAAAGATCTACAAGGAAGGAAAATGGGTCCCATATGAACTGAAGCCAAGAGATATTGAAAGGCGAAAAACTACCTGCGGAATTCTGCTTGTTAGGCAACAAAGAAAGGGATTTTTGCACCAAATTGTGACTAGTGATGAAAAGTGGATCTATTTCAATAATCCCAAACGCCGAAAAACCATTTGCGATCCAGGCCAACCATCGACATCGACGCCAAAGCGGAATATCCACGGAAATAAGACAATGCTCTGTATTTGGTAGGATCAGAAAAGTATAGTGTACTATGAGCTGTTGAAATCTGGTTAAACAGTCACAGGAGGTTAGTTCTGAAGAATCACTTGACCGTTACGAACGCGTTTCGGATCGAGTGCACGTTATTGTATATTTTTGAAAGTGTTGCGGACTTTAACTGTGCATTCCTTGTTCTGGATGCGGTTTCGCAAATTGGTTCTACTCGTTCGTTCGTCTGACGCGCGTCCTGACGCGCGTTATTGTGGCGTAACGACGTCGTAGACGCAATTTTCATGATTGCATAATATTTTTGGAAAAATGTTGCCGACTTTGACTGAGCCCCTACGAATTCAAATTTATAAGATGTGATCTGGCCGTATCGACCTCCTTTTAAATTGTTTGGAAGCGGGAGTCATTAATTAATTAAGAAGAAGTCACAGGGGATCTTTACCGAGAACAAATTATCCGTTTAAGCCGAGCATTGCACGAAAAACGACCAGAATATGAACGAAACAGCATAAAGTGATCTTGTTTCATGACAACGCTCGACCTCACATAACAAAACTCACAAACTTAAAAAAACGTTAGGAGCTGAGAAAGTTTCGGAAGAAACTTCGCTGGGAAGTGCTACCCCATGCGGCTTATTCACCAGACTGTGCCCCTTCCGACTACTACTTGTTTCGGTCGATGGCACACGCACTTGCAGAGGAACATTCAACTCTTATGAAAGCGTCGAAAAATGGGTCTCTAAGGCCTGATTGCACCAACGTGATTTCGATTTTAAGCAAAACTTAAACTGTCTCTGTTCCTCTTTCGGCTTTAAAACGAGATAGATAGAGTTTTAAGCTTAAAATCAAAAAGTGTTGGTGCAACCGGGCCTAACTGGATAGCCTCTAAAGATGAGTCGTTCTTTCGCCGTGGGATCTGCTTTTACCAGAAAGATGGGAAAAAGTCATATCTAACGATGATCAATACTTTGATTGATGTACGTTTTCATTTTGTTTCTTAAATAAAGTCATATTTTTTGCATAAAAACGAAGGGAACTTTCTGATACACCTAATATTGATGCAATTCAGCATCTTAGAAAATTTTGTGTTAATAACTGATGTTAATAAGTATCTTGAAAATATTGTAAATCAAAATAAAACACAATATATTTCAGAACAAAACTACGAACCATACACATAAACAAATAACATTAATGTATCAAGAAAATACATTTAAAATAAATACAATTAAAATAAACCGGTTTATTATTGGGAATAATTTATTGGAAAAAATATTACCTCAGCCGGAATTCAAACCTGGATCTCCCGAATTTCATGCGTCCTCAATTCAGTATATTAATCATTCCATCGATCATACGAATATTTCATAATACGATCGATATCGGATAATATATGCAAATAAATATCCCCAAAACATTCGTTCTAATTGACAGAGCTTTTAAAACGAAATTTTTACTGGATTCTTATAAATGTCGCGTCTCCAGATATATA
>NW_017278534.1:753446-774562 GCF_001594065.2 Cyphomyrmex costatus | reverse complement strand
ATATTCAATGGTAGTAAATATAATATATAGATATACGAATCACACATTTAACGTCAAATCACGATGATATATATATATATATATATATATCGGTATACATATATATACACATATACATATATATATAACAATATTATACCTCGTGCATGTCTAATTACAGAAACAGAAAATTGGCTTTGAATACTCGATCGTTTCCTAGGTATGCCTAAATTTATAGACTATTATTAAGTAACTGGTTAACATACATACATCCATACCCCTCTTGGCAGTCGATTAGCTGTTCTATCGAGTTTTTCGATAGCACAGACACCAATATTGTCATGATTGACGATCACCATGGGAGATCCGCCTATATGGCAATCTCGCTCGGAATTGGAGGCTAATTATGCTACATCGGAAAAGAGCCAGCAGCTCATCCACATCAGTCTAGCGGCGTCGATATAACCGCGTCTCGAGCCGACGTTTATTCTCGCTCGGAACATTTGACGATCCGAACGTGCTGATACTCGTTGTCAGTAAAACTCCGAATCAGAGCTGTGTTGAGAGTCCACGCCATTCAGGTATACCTCCAACGTGTGCTGAATAGCTGGCGAGTATTGGGTGGTTTCCCCATTTTGACCTAACAAAAGTAGCACAGTCTTATATATTGTACGCACACATTAATATATATATATTTTTACAATAGATAAAATGAAATATTACCCTGCGCGGAAAGAATAGTCGCTAAACACTTGGCCACTGCCGGATTTGGAGCACAGGCTAACGCGGGCGTGAGTCCATCAGCATCGACAGCAATGACACTCGCGCCCAATTGCAATAATCGTCGTGTAATCTGGACAAAATATATGTATTTCTCAGAAAATAATCTATTACGTTTCTATAGTATCGTGCGACGCTCGCATTCGAAATTAACCATAATTTGTGGTAATTGAATAATCAAAGTGCGCACCATAAACATATGAGAGAGGTGTAACACAGATCAGAAGTCTAACGTAAGAAGAAAAAGAAGAAACATAATTTCAGCTTACCGTCACTAAACCATTTCTTGCTGCCAGATGCAATGGCGTTCTCTGCTGCTTATTGATCATGTTAATAACAGAAACGCGCTGCAATTGTGATGTATTCTTGTCGGTATCAGAGCTGCCAAGCGACTCAATCCAATTTAAAAGCAACGACGCCGCGGCGGAATGACGTCTCTGACACGCTAGATGCAGTGCCGTATTCTTATTGGAGTCGACAGCACGTACGTCAGCTTTCCATTCGAGCAATAATTCTACGAAATACACCTTATCAATATAGGATTACCTCGAAAATAAAATAAACATATAACTGCGTTAAAGAGCGTTAAATTACCAATAGCGTTGCACTGTCCATTAACAGCCGCGCAAAGAAGTGGCGTCCGTCCGAAATAATCAGTCGTCTCGAGACCGGCTAATTCCGGCCCGACGGAGTTCAGAATTAATCGCGCGCACTCAACGGACCCTGCGCTCGCCGCGATATGCAGTGGTAATAAGCCACACGATGAATCCCTTGGAGCAGCAACCGCTTGTCCGCCGAATTTGTTGATCAACAAGTCTAAACAGTGCGCAGATCCCTGATATACAGCACAATGTACGGCAGAAAATGGATTACCTGTGATAATTAAAAAAGTGAGCTTGACATATTACGTTGGATAATCATCTTCAAAGAACGAGAAGCTACATGCCTTCCAAGGAATCAAACACGTCATGATTTAAAAGATATTCCACACAATTCGAGTTGCCATTATAACAAGCCCAGTGGAGTACCGTACAGCCTTGATCGTCCTTCAAAGCCGCTGCGGTTGGATCGGCTTTAACAAGTGCAGCTAAAGCGTACAATCTATAAACAAACTTGAAATGTAGAAAAGTTTTAAATCGCGACAAAAAATTTCGTATAAACGTAATTTCTCACCTGCCGCAAGCCGCTGCTAAATGTAATGGACTTTTACCGTTCACATCTTGCACAGCCACTTGAGCGCCATGCTTCAATAACAGTTTCACTAGCTGATTATCGCGTTCGTTGATCACAGCGCGAAATAGTGGCGTATGCTTATTGACATCTGGTAAATTGCAGTCGGCCTTGTACGTCAACAATAGCGTCGCACACTCCGGAAAGTTGTTCGCTACTGCCAGCGTCAAAGCAGTGCGTTGTTTGGAGTCGTAACAATTTACCACATTGGGATCATCCATGTCCTGCAGAAGAAGAGCTAGGCAATCTGCATGACCTGTGGCAGCAGCACAATGCACAGGCGTACGTTTCGTAACAGAATCCTGGAAATACAATGATATTAGTGTTACGCGTACAAATGTCCGCTTACCAAGCGAAAAATTCAGGTTCTTCTCACCTGTACTGCCACAGAAGCGCCAAATCGCAACAGAAGTATGATACACTGTTTATGCCCCTTATAGGCAGCCAAGTCTAACGGCGTCTTTCCGCTGTCTTCCTTGATATTCGTATTAGGGTACAAGGGCAGGAGTAGTTGCAAGATCTCATCGTGACCGTGATACGCCTGTTAACCCTTACAGGGACAGTGGGACAAATACGTCCCACCTTTTTCTCCTTAATCTTTTTAATGTTTTTTTGATATTTAATTACTAATATGCACATATTGATATATAATATATATACTTATAATAAAAACTTAAACTAAAAAAAATTCATTTCCTAATAATATGTTAATTCATTAAACAATATGCTTTCAGATATAAACAAATTAAAAAAAAAAAAACAATTTTTTTTAATTAATCGAACTGTACATTCCTGTACAATTTACCGTATGAATCCGTCATTTTAAATTAAAAAAAATTTCATTTATATTAAGATTAATTTTGCGAATTACGAATACGGATTCATATTTTATTGGTATCGAATTTTTATTTAAATTTGCATATCCGTTGCGCGCGCGTTTACGTACCGCGAGATGTATTGGAGTGAGTGCTGGTAGAGATGGCTCCTGGCCGGTCGAAGAGTTGAGTGAAGTGGTCAAATTCGAAGGCGACGACGATGCATTCAAAAGTGCTTCTAGTGCCGCTTTGTTGCCACCCGCCACTGCGTAATGAATCGCAGTAAATCCGCGTTTATCGCGTAAACGCGGATCTGCCCGATGTTGCAGCAAGTACTGCACGCATTTGAAAGATCTATATGAAATTAAAATAAAATCATATAAACAAATAAATTTAAGAAATTGACTTACACTAGAGAGAAAATTATACTGACTGAGCATTAGAATTCGATGCCGCTGCAGCCAGGTGTAATGGCGTTGCGCCATTCACGTCTTGAGCATTCGAATCGCTACCGAATCCAACCAAAGTGAACACGCAAGGGTAATGTCCTTGACATGCAGCATGATGAAGAGCCAATCGATTGTCGTTATCGACAAGACGGAAATTAGCACCGCTAGACAACAGCAGATCTAAGCAGTCTACGGAACCCTGTTTAAAAAAAAACCCAATATATTGTTTCCCCTTTGTTACATATTGATATATACTATTAAATTAAAAAAATATTAATATTACATTGATAAAAGATTAAAAGCGATACGCTACCTTAAATGCTGCCAAATGTAAGGCTGTCCTGCCACCGATATCCCGTGCGTCAATTCGTCTGCTATCGAGTTGCAATAATTTTCTACAAACCTATGGTATAATAAAACCAAATCAGGCATTAAATTGTCATAACATCGAATGTAAGCTGCTTTTCTTTTAAAAGATAATATACAGGTGTTATTGTATCTTTATCACTTATCAAATGCAAAGAAAGATAAAACAATGTTTGCATCGTCTGTGTTTCCCAAAAGGAAAGTAACTGAAGTATAAATACTGAAAAAATATGTAACTCACCTCTATATGTCCCGCTAGGCAACTCAAATGCAAAGGTGTGCGTTGCTGTGCGTTGCGTGTAGCTGGAGATGCAGCGCTTTCCAATAAAGATGTCGTCAGACACTCAAAGCCAAACCTGTAATTTAAAATTTTGTTCTTATAATCTCGTTCAAATCACGAAGCACTATATCTACAAAGACAGATGATTTACCAGGCAGCAATATGCAACGCTGTATTTCCATTTTTATCTCTCGCATCTGGAAAAGCTCCTGCGTCTAACAACGTTTTGGATCTCGTAAATCTTCCGTGGATCGCAGTCATATGCAACGGTGTACGACCGTCTTCCGACTGAACGTTAACCTTTAACCCATTGTAGATCAGCATCTTGAAACAGTGAACACCATGTACACTAGCAGCAGCAACGTGCAACGCGGTCTGCCCTCGATAATTTACGGCCTCTGTCGTGAAAGACAAATACAATGTTTATTCAAATGTTATAAATTGAGGTATTCAGAATTCTGATAATAACCCACCTAAATTAACACGATTAGCTATAAGTTCCTTGATCACATCCGGACAACCATTCAAACATGCGATATGCAACGGTGTATTTCCATACACGTTCTTGGCCTCGATATCACTGCCAGCTGTGATTAAAATGTACACACACTCTACATTACCAGAAGCAGCTGCTGCATGTAATGGGGTATATAAATCTCGATCCTTAACATAAAAATACACACAATATTTATATCTAGAATAAAAAAGTTATAAAAAAAGTTTTATAACAAATTAATACCTTAACATCCACTTCAACGCTTTTGGATATTAGCGCTTTCACAATTTCATTATGACCTTTGTATGCTGCAAAATGCAAAGCCCTTCGGTCTTTCTTATCGGAGGCGTTTATCGCGCAACCAAATTGCATTAAATATTCACACATTTCAAGATGCCCGTTATACACCGCATGATGAAGACATGTTTTCCCGCCTCTGCAGAAATTAAAAATTCAATAATCTATATGTATGTATTTATAATATTTATTAATAATTTAAAAGTAATTATAACGCTCTATGTGTATAAAACATTATAAATAAAAATAGGGCAAAAGAGTCAATTAGTTAAAAGTAACAAATTTAATTAAAAAATTCATAATATACAAAATAACTAAAACAAATGTTTCGACTCATCATGAGATAACTACAATATATGATACAATCGAAAGATTCAAAAGTATGCACCTGTCTGAGACATTGATATTTAACAAATGTGGCATTAAAAGTTCTACACATTGCACAGCATTATTTGCTGCTGCTACATGAAGAGGTGTCTGCCAACTACGATCTCGAGCATTTACATCCGCTTTGTATCTCAATAGAACGTCCACTACATTATAATTTCCTGAGCAACAAGCTCGGTGTAAGGGAGTTAACCATTTTTTATCTTTGCTATTGACTGCTGCACCATTTAATAAGAGAAGTTCTACAATAGCGGTGTCTCCCCTAAAACACAAATGCCATTTTAGCTGTATAATAGTTAAAACAACTCATAGTCTATTTTCTACTAGTATACATTAACTTTAACTCTCAGTTTAACTTACTTTATGTTTTTTAGATTTAAAAATTAGAAACAGATAAAGAATAGACTATAATATCTTGAGTTGTGATCTATATTAAATTGAACCTTTTGTGTGTACTCTAATATATAAATTAATTTTAATCTAGATTCAACTAAGTTTTCAGTTTTTTTAAGTTTTAAAAATTAGAAAAAGATGAGTAAGTTGAGAAGAGATTAAAGTTAATCTATACTGGTAGAAATGGACATTAGTAAACTTCTAGCATTTTTATTAACTAAGATATTAACCTATATGCTGCCGCATGTAAAAGAGAACGCTGCTCTTTGTCTTGCCAGTTAACATCCTCTTTTTGCGATAGCAATGTACGAACTGCCTCCACATTTCCATGAAATATAGCTTGTAACAAAGGAGGCTATAAAAACAAACAAATTCATTTTTCTTTGTCTCATCTAGATTAAAGAATACTTATATCTTCATAAAATATTCAACAATGCAGATATAATCTAAACTTCGTTAAAAACACTTGTAGATCATAAAAAACACAGTAATATGTAGTACATAATCAAAATATAAGCTAAATCCACTATGATGCCTCATGCAGCCTCCAAAACAAAGAAACTTGATTTAAAAAAATTCTCAAGACAAAATATACATACAATAGACAATGTGTATTTAGGCTTCACAGGGAGAAGGATAGAGAAGCTACAGAGGCGTACAAGAAATATTCACGCCAGACTAAAAAAAAATACAAATCTGAGACGGAAGTGCTAACCTACGCTTCCTAGATAAACGTGATAGCTTAAGAGAGCCCGAATAAGAAGACGCAACGTACCTCCTCGTGGAGATCTTTGAAGGTATTCATATTGATTAGTGTGATCCTAGGGTTCTTCGTGTCTACGTTGTCGTTTCTCCTCATAGAAACATCGTCAACCGATCGCAAGCAGGTGAGTCATCAGGTCCACGGACACAAAATCCTCTCAGCTGCTGCCGCCGCCGCAACCGACTGGACGAGCGGTCTGGTCAAGTTCAAGTGCGCGTGTCACGCGTTCGATACGCGTCTCGTTCACAGATAGATCGTTTCAACAACGAGCGGTGCGGCATCGGACTCGTCGCGTTCTACCGTTGTGTATATTTACGCGCACGTGGCCGCTTTGTCCGACGCGCTCCTCACGTTTGCCGCCATCTTCGACGTTGTTGTGCGCGAGCTTGTAAACAACGGCGTCGGATGCGGCCTCTGGAGACCTTGCGGCTGCAGCGGAGAAAGGGAGGTTTGCCTCGACTCTCGATGAGAAACGTAGACCGGAATACAAAGGAATTGTATGAAAGAATAGACCAAGGAAGGTGAGAAAAAAGTGGATCATACACGATTGCGGTATTTCATTGTGTTTACCTGAAACCAATGATTTTTATTTTTCATAAATGCAGTGCTTTGGTTACATAGAAAATAATTGTGATTATAAGTAAATAAGTATACACTGTAATTGTGATTATAAATAAATAAGTATATACTACAATTTAACTTGAAAAAAAATAATTAGATGGATAAATTTTGTTTCGGTACATGGTGATTCGTGATATTTTATTGCAGATTTCCGTCAGTTGAATTCAATCGTCTTTCGTTCCACAATTTGATCCACAATGATTCCACGGTTCGCCAGTGATTCGCATGATCAGCGCCACTGAAGATGCCGCCAAAATGCACAAAAGTCGTCTGCTAGTCGATGCTAGTCAGGGCATGAACACGTTCTCTTTATTAACGTCTCAAGCGTCTGAAATGTAATTTTTGTCTCAGCAAAGCGATTGAGACACGAATTTTACAATTATTATCGCAAATACAGAGAAGTACATAAACAATTTTTATTATTTATTATAATATATTATTGTAATGTCACTTCAATTCTATAATATACTGATAATTTTATAAATGATTTAGCACGAGTATTATAGATGGATCTCGATGTTACTTTCGACTGCAGTGGCAAAGTAAACGTCAACGACTGGCAGCTAAGCAGAAACGGGCTGTTTTATCACAGAGAAGTGGACAATGCACTTTTTTCGCAAACTGACTATCCCTTTTCACACATAGAAGTCAGGCTCTTCGACTGCGTCATACCTGGAGCAGTTGCCGTGATGGATCTTAAACATCTTATTAACTGCATGAAGTATTAACATTTCTTGAGAACAATATTTTCATAATTATGTTTTGAAGTCTATTGAATGAATATAATTTATAATTTTACATTATCTATAATTTTACCTTAATTTTTTCTATTCGAGGATGCAGTTGAAAATACTAAACAGACAGGAGAGGCCAGTCACAATATCTGGATCATGCAATAATGATAATATAAATTATTTTTCTCTAAGAAAGATGATTTGTGAATTTATTGTATATTTCCGTATGTATATGAACAGGTAAATGCGACGTTTTCTTATTTCTGCTATGTTTTGATTTTGCAATAATTGATTCGTTTTATATTTTGACATTATAGCATAAGGTGGGATCTTAATGCATTAGAAATAGTAATACCTGAAATCAGCAAAGACGTAGATACTCTATTTGACTGCCTTAAGTACTTTCTTAGTACACTACGTGGTATTCCAGATTCGACTCTGCATTATGCTGCTTCCAATATAGGAAATAAGGTAACTAAAGAAATTTATTGTCTTCTTGGTCAAGGAAAAACATTATTTCTGTTTCAGTGTAATCAGCCAGAATTTCATTTGTATCATATCCATATAGAGTTAAGGTGGTTCTTTATAACATTGATATTTTCAAGAACTTATTTCCAATATCACACACAGTTAGAGGAGTTGGAAACCACTGCTGAAATGATTATCAATGATCTCCTATATTCTACCTTAAAAATATTTGAAAGGGTAAAAATGATTAAAACATTTGATTTTTGTTTATATAATAATATAAACATGGTAATTATATTTCTTTTTTTTTGTTCAGTTAGCCTTAAACTGGACTATAGATCTCACACAGAGAACACCATACTGCTGCACATGCACGCGAGAATTGTGGCTCATGTTTCAAATTTTTGTCGACAGTTTAGGAGAAAGGAAGAAAATTAAGGTATTAATTAGTAATAATTTTGTAGATATGTATATTCATATAATCAAATTGTAGATGTTTTGGGATATCGTAAATAGTTGTATTGATAGGATACTAAGTAAGAATCAATCCCAAGCAATTTTCTGGCACAGAAGCGTGGACCCCTCTCTGCCAGACTGTAAGAATCCTGAATTGTTTTGCATCTGGATAATATATCATCTGTCTTTGTTGTATGGATACAGTAATGATGGCGTATACCTGCAATTTAATTCTCCAAGGGTAATTACAACATAAATTAAATTGAACTTTATAGATCGTGTAACAGATACTTTATTTACAGATTAAATCTAACTGTGAACAAGTTGAAAAGGTTCTAAAAGTATACGTATGTAAAGGTGGAAAAGATGGTGAAAGGGATGAACTTGATGTAGAACTTAAAATTATAATACCGTTGTTATTCGATCTTATTATTAACTGGTGGCAACCACGAGTACCGATTATATCTTTCCTTTGGGACTGTTTCCACAAAAGATTAGATCAACCATTCTTATTACAAACTTCTGGACCTTGGGTTCTGTCTCTTGAAAAGTATTTCCGAGTAGCTTGAACATAAATTTATGTACATAAGTTAAAAATAAATGAATAAAGTCCGAATATATATATATATTTTTTTAGGAAAACAGCTACGGATATTTTGAAGCAGATTAATGACAGAATTTATGGCAAGTTTGAACATTCCAAGGAATCCAGTTATAGTATGTTCTTGCACTTGATAGGTAAGTGGAAAATATTCTAAGTGTTGATTGTATCATGTTAAAAAATTAATCTTTTAGGTACCTTTTTGAAAAAATACGGCACATCAGACCCGAAATACTGGAATCAAATCAAGGGGCGTATATATACAAAATTTTCAAAAATTAAAGTCGCAGAATTCTCTGAAAGTGGCCTCTACAATTTCATATCTTTATTTATTACTTTAGCTATTACCGCAGATACAAACGTTGTGAGTTAAACAAATATACGATTGCTAAATTCTTTAATAACGATGTATATTAAGGTACATTTTTACAGTGTATAACAATGTTAGATCTCCTGCCATCTACGCATGAATTGAATAACGATTATAATAAAAAATGCAATTTAATCTGGAAAGGAAAACTAGCGTGTCTTTTGCTGTTTAATGAAAAAAAATTACCTCTTGGTTCCATAAGTGGACATTTTACAGAAACAGTATGCTCCATTTCTCATGTAAATTATGCAAATGTAAATCATATACATTTTTTGTAAATCTTAATTTTTTTTTAAAGATTAACTTGATAAGCTGTTGTAAGGATGAAACATCTCGTTCCATGATGATCAATTTCGTGGATGTATTGAAAACAATTTTGGATGGCAATGAGAAAATGGATCGAGGAGAGTTTAATTTTATCGGTGGTTGGATCGATCGTTATCTTTTGGAATGCCCAAAGAACAGAATTGGATCTTTATTAGAGATGATCGCGAACGTTTTCGAAAAATGTATTGTCTTGCAAGTTTCATGTAACAATTCGGGTTGGTATATCTTTGTCTTTAATTCGAATACATTAATATCGTGATTTCAGATATATTTTCAAGTTTATATGACGAAAGTACAAACACTTACTAAAATATACCTATAGATGATGCCAGAAAATTATTAGACGCACTGTGGTGTCACGTTGCATCCAGAGTTCGGCAACTCGTCTTCGATCCTGTACTCATTGGTGACAATTATAAAATAATTTCCAAACTAGCTGTCATATTCACTTTAGAGGCAGTTAGAGAACCAGCCACTGCTAAGAAGTACAAACACTCGACTATATCTTTATTCCAGCATTTTGCAACATCAATATTTTTAAAAGATATAAGGTAAAAATGTTTTATCTGAAAATCAATATCTATTGAAAATATAATAATAATAAACTATCTTTGTCTTCAGAATTACACAGTATTATTTAACATCTATTCTCGAGAATGAACAAGCTGTTCAAAATTTGAAAAAGGAAATTCCGAATTTTGATACTATTCTTATTCAAGTTTGTATATACCAATTTACTTTGTTATTACACGTTGTAAAACGATTGGAAAAGAGTTCATAAAATATGTTTTAGGCTTGGATAAAATGTTCCATTGTTGGTTACGATAGAAACAAGGAAAATATAAAAATTCTGCAAAATTACATTATCAATCTTGATGAGATCAAAGAAATATTTGTGTTGGATTATGATATGTACGAATTTAAGAACAGTGATGAACCTATTTTGACATTCATAATATCGTTTATGAAGAAACTAAATACTTTAAAGGTATTAATTTTTTTGAATCCAGCATGCTCGTACAATCCAAAAACAAATTAATACAACTGAAACATTTTACAGTCTGAGCAAGAAAAGTATCTATATAACGCAAAATGTAAGATGTATTTTAAAAATTTAGAAAAGTGGGTCATGATACCTATAACGGAGGAAACGAAAGATTCGGAACTTGCATTTTGGATTTATAGATGTCTTGGTACACTGATTCTTTGCATTTCTCCAATATTATATACTAAAGTAAATATTCTAAAGTATGTGTAATTTAATGATCTCTGCTAAAATTTTTATATTTTAAAAAAATGTTACCTTTACAGAATCAACCAAACGATATGTTAAGAACACTCATCAATAAAATTATATTGGTACCAGAAAATTCTACACAGTCGTATATAAAAGAATTAGGAAAGAAGATATTTTCGATGGTAATACTCGGACTGGAGAAACTGAATGTCAAAAGCGATATATTATTACAAGCAATGATTCGAGATATCTTCGATCAATACTTGCCGATTCTGATAATCGAAGTCAACAGCGGTTGCAGTTTTAAGGTGTCTAATACGTTATTGAAATGCTTTATGGATATAAAGAACGAATTTCTACGTTTGATTTTCGAAATGTTGATGTCAAACTTTTATAACATATCATCCGACAACGTCATGCACAAACACTCCAACTTGGTATGCAGTCGTGTAATTATTTGCTTAGTGTCACAAATGTGTTGCAAATTTATTTATTACACATTCACACAGATAACTTGGCTTATAAAAACATTGCTTAAAGAAGGAAGAAAGTATCCCAAATATATTACAGAACACATTGTCCAAATTTGTTCTCCAAGCGTCTTTGGGTGTTATATGAAGGTTCATGATCACCACCCACACAAGCTATACACAATTGATTTTATCAATGATATAATCAAAAATCCTTATTACGAGGAAGATAAATTCATCAGGTGAAAAAATATCAATATATATTATAATTTAAAAATATATATAATATGTATAATTCATAATCAATCTTCGGTTTTTCAGAGAAAAATTCCAAACTGCTATTTCTGCTGCAGTACAAAAATATTTGATCACAAATGCGCAATTTACATTTGAGTTCATACGATCTGTTTTATCGATAAAGAAAGATATTATAATTAATATATTTCCGCAAATTGAAACCATCATACTTTATGCTGAACAATATAATCGACCCAATGCAGCATCCTTGAGGTAAGAGAACAATCGTAAATCTTTAAATTATAAATAATTCTTATGTTTATATAGCATGAGATTAAAACTTATAATTTCAGATTCATGTCAAATCAATTGAAAAAGCATATGCTGAGTATGGATAATAATTCATGACAGGATCATAAAAATATATTAATAATTTAACGAGCTCTAAGTATTCTAAATAATAATAAATTTAGATTCTGTAGAGGAATTTAGATTCTTCATAATCATCGGGTATTAATTAAGAAAAGTTTGATCTTAATGCACATATAACTATTTCAATGTACATAAATTGGATTAAGTTCATATTAAGTAATACGTAATACAAGTTGATGAAATTATTATTATATTTATAACTCAATTTTGATTAAAATAAGTATATAAAGTGTAAATTATTGTCTCTTATACTAAAAATACCACAAATAATTAGATACGATACACACGTAAACTCACTCATAAATAATTGGCAATCATCGGTCTTTTTATAACATGGAATTTTTTTACAAACTGTTAAAAACAATACACCTAAATTTTCCTCGCTACTTTCGATGTGAATGCCTTGAGCGATGATGTTTCAACGACGCATTGGTTGTATTGCCTGAAGGTGATCGTCATCCAACTAATTCGAGACGGGACACGGCACTACGTACTGCATTACGTAAACTCTGTTCGGCATTACCGCTTAGTAGTGACTCCAATCTCTCGAAATAACTGTCGATATTTTGTAACGTAGCACCGTCGTGTGTGCCTATAAAAAAATTAAGTATTTATATAAATAAAATGTCAAGCTGATACGAGATCAGTGATATAATTTTTTACAGAAACTCGCCTGGAAGTGGTATAGTGGCGAAGCAGCCTGCTAGTTGAGAACGAAGAGAATCTAAATGACGCTGCAAAGCTTGATTGGTCGTTCGTTGTTGATTAGTTTCAGATTCCAAACGATTCACGGCTGCGTGCAAACTGTCCACATGTCGCTGGAGAACCGCGTTCTGAGCTTCGTAGTCAGAAGTAGCTTTCCGCAATTGTCTTAATTCAGCCTCACAAGCTATATTTTCATCATTTTAAAATTTGTCCATTTCGTTATATTTTATTGATTACTCATAATTTCTATAACTCTTTTACCTTTGTTATGATCCAAGAATTCTTCTGTAAAAATAGGGATATCGAAGCCTGTAAAGTCATTGTCCTTATCCTGTTGAACATCCTAAGTAAGAAGTTTCCATTAACATTATGATTGATTAGCCACACTTTTAAATATATTAATATCGTACATTCTGTTCGATGTTTACGTCCGTGCCGTTTCGTTCCTTCTTATTTTCATTTTGTCTTTCTGATTGTTTTTCATTAAACAGCCGGTATGCTTCTGTTTGCTTATAATCGCTAAACTCGCGATTGTAGCGTTCTTTGTCTTGTTCAGCTGCATCCAAATAATGCTGTAAATATTTATTATTTCATAAATATTACAGAGAGGTAACAAGAGATATGATAAGAAAGTAACAAACCTGCTTTTGATCAACTGGTAATTTACTCCATTCTGCAGCCAGAAGCTTTGTAATTTCTGTGAATGTTAAGCTTGGATTTTGATTTCGAACTTTCTCTCTCCGGTCGTTTAAAAATCTGCACACATGTTATATGTCGTTATAGATAGAATATTTTAATAGTATAAATATAAAGAGGGCAACGAGCCAAGTAAATTAACGAATAATTTAATTTAAACAATCATATAAACATATCTACAACAAACGTTTCGACTCCGATTGGGTCACATTTTCAATGTTACATAAATTATAAAGTATTCTAAATTAAAATATTGTGTACATTCTTCATTAAGTCAAAAATTATTCTCAATTCACTGCAAGTTTCAGTCAATATTGGTGTTGTAAGCATAATTAATCTTAGTAGAAAAAATACATATGAAAACAAGGAATTAACAATATTCTAAAACATAAAGTGTAAATATAAAAGTCTTTTACCTTGTCAATAATAAAAAATACTATTTTATACTTATTGAGCCTTATAATTATTTTTAGAATATTTTAACTTATATTAAAATACTTGTATGATTGATCATTACAGAAAGTAACCACTTAGAGGCTGTCTTGGTGCAGTGGCGTCTCTTGGGGCTTTTTTACGTTTCTTTGTTCTATTTGGTGTGTTGCCAGTGGCAGTGGCACTCCTTTTTATACCATTGTCGCACATTGAATCTGGTGCTTTCTCTTCTGTACTTACTGGAGATTTAGCTAATGAAATAGAAAAGATTAACAATTAATTTCTCAATGAATCTGTATCATCTTAATGTAGATAGAATCTTTTTGTTTAATGCACAGAAAGATTAGATCAGTGATTCAATAAAGCATGTCAAATTAGAAATTTTGCTGTATTATTCTGACAGTTGAATTACGTTAATCAAAGTCATACTAATATCTGTTTCTATGTAGATTAATTTTAATTTCAATCCAACTTACTCTTCGTCTTTTTCTAACTCTTATATCCATTTGTACTAGTCTAGTGTAATTTTAATCTCAGTTCATCAACTAATATGTTCATCTTTTTCTTATTCTAAGAATTAGAAAAAGATAAAGATAAGTTGAACCAAGATTAAATTTGATCTATATTAATACAAACAAGCATTAAAACTAAATAAAATGAAGAGTTGATTGAACCAAGATTAAATTTAATTTACATTGGTGAAAATAAGTATAAATGTGATAAGTAAACTTACCAGTGTGTTCCTCCGTTTCACCATTGTAAGTAGGCTGCTCCA
Organism: Cyphomyrmex costatus; assembly: GCF_001594065.2. Classification (NCBI taxonomy): domain Eukaryota; kingdom Metazoa; phylum Arthropoda; class Insecta; order Hymenoptera; family Formicidae; genus Cyphomyrmex; species Cyphomyrmex costatus. The sequence goes on along the minus strand of NW_017278534.1, from coordinate 759,766 downwards.
TCGCACCATTGCTCTCAGGTACATCATTCATTGGAGTAGTCTCACTCATTTTTCGCAATACGTCTCCAGTGCTGTTCTTACAACATAAACCCTGACGATTTCAGACTATATATCCATCATATGTTTACACAGCAAATATCTCTCTTTGAAAATCATATTTTTATATTCTCTGTAATAGCGCAAAATTATTTAGACGTGTGTAAAATGAATACTGTTATCCAATACGATACGTACCAGTATCGTATTGGAAAAAACGAAGAGCAATAATGTCAAACGAGCTCTTGAACAGATGCTTTGCGTTGAGTCGCATAAAATTTGCTTGTCACTCTATCCGCTGCGAGGTTAATTCACGGGAAATAATCAGAATTAATGGAAACTACCTAATTGCCGTCGCTCCATGCGACGAAATTTTACGTGGCGCGCTATCACGCTTGTTTGTTCGTTCGATTCTTTTTTTCTTCCTTTCGGATATCGTCCTCGACTCGGTCGACCCCAAGAACTCGAAAGTCAATCGCACGGCGTCGAAAGGCGCCTGCAGGCGCCCGGTGATAACAGCTTCCGGGTGGAACGCCACGCGTCTAGATATTTGTGCACCGTGCCCGCGTCCCACGCTGATTCGCTGCTTTGAGCCGTTTGGCAGGGTGGTGAAGTGGGGTGGAGGGAAACACTGCTTCGGAGTATTTCGGAGTAATCGGAGTTGCCGGGCTGTTCGGAGCTGTCAGGTACTGTCAGGTGAATGTTCCGGGCGAGATCCTTTATTTTTTCATCGCGTAGTAACTTAGACTCGACTGTACAAGGATGGAGTGCATTTACCGGTTACCGTTCTTAATCCTGGAAGTGCCTAATTTAAAACTAAAGAGACCATCCTGGTTCGTAAAGCCTAATGCTATGATAGTCTTCTCCTTCATACTGCTGTCGTACTTCTTGGTGACAGGAGGTTAGCCGTAAAATTCTCTCGACTTATTTATGTATTATGTTATTTATTATTATGTTATAAAAAATATATAATTTACATAATAATATATTATTTTATATAATTAAATTATTTTATACTATATTATTTTACAATGTAATTTTTTTTTATATATTCATTAGAATTTACTTATATATAATTTACAGCAATGATATTATATATGTTGTTTTATATAATTTAATACATTATAATGCTTCTAATATAATTTATCATTTATTGCTCATTTTACATGATTATATTTTATAGGAATTATATATGACGTAATTGTTGAGCCACCTAGCGTAGGATCTACGACGGATGAGCATGGTCACACGAGACCCGTAAGATTATTGTTGAGAAAACTTTAGATCTGTTCTTTTTGACTGAACTTTTGCACTAGTTCATCTTTCTTCCTTTTCTCTCCAGGAGAAGAAAAAAGGAAAATAGATGAATGCAAAAGTTTAGCCAAAAAGAACAGGCCTCTTTATTCTTCAGTGATTTGCTTTTTTAAACCAGTATGATTTTTGCAGGTAGCGTTTATGCCCTATCGTGTAAATGGACAGTATATCATGGAAGGTTTAGCCTCCAGTTTCTTGTTTACAGTAGGAGGCTTGGGATTCATCATCCTAGATCAAACACACGGTCCATCAACGCCGAAACTTAACCGAGTTCTCTTGATCTGTGTTGGATTCCTCAGCATACTTGTATCATTTACTGCATGCTGGATTTTCATGAAGATGAAACTTCCGTAAGATATTTATAGCTTTTGAGACAATCTCCGTGTATGCTATATTATTAGACAAATAATAATATTTATTTTTTTATTTTTAGTGGGTATCTGCAATCCTAAGTCATAAGCGATTGTGAATTCCACGAGATATAATGGTGAAATATCATTTTTATATCATATTGTGTAAGATATTGTGTAAGAATTATACAGGATGTTGTAACAGAGGACTGGTAATTTTTATAATAAAGTATAATATAAACACAATTGCATAGCTTTAGTATCATTTGTAATGTAGAATAAGAGATGTTATATCATTTTTACATATATATATTATAAATAAAATTATGTAAATGTGTAACAATTGAGACTAAAATTTTAAATAATATATTTCAATATAGATATTCTATTTTTAAATACTCATTATAAATATAATCCTAAAAGTTCATAATCAAGATGAATTTTCTCTTTTCCGAGTAATAGATACGAGTTGACGTATATACTGGCTTTAAGTTATCAAATTTGTGCATTCATTCAACTTCCTTACATAAGATATAGCTTTCAAAAATGTTTATTTACTGGTCTCAAAAGAAGAGGATTTTCTCTTCATTAAATTGGAGCATCATACATGTATCTCAATAATACCACTGTATGTTTGGCAGTTTTATATGGCATGTTATTTTTAAATTAAAGAATCTATATGTTTCTCGTAGTTATGTCCGTTTCTTCCATTACAACCTCAAATAAATAAGTTCGAAAATAAAAAAATCATCTGACTTAGGCCAAATATATAGAGCCTTGGCACATTCTGCAATAGCGTTGTTTTTTTTCTCTTCTGCATTAGGCCCATATCTATTATAATTATAAATTTCAATTAATATTCAGTCTTTCAAGTCTTGGCAAGTTCGTTTATAAACGAATGCGAAAACTCCTGCAAAACATTTTTAAATTATTAACGAAATTAAAAAAAACATTTTTATAATTATAATCTTATAAAGCATCTTACTTAGAAAAATCACTGCTCTTCTCTATAATGTGTTCAAATTCAGCAAAGCTAAGTGCACCATCATCATCTAAATCAGCTTCATCAAGAATATACTGAAGAAGCTGCTGCATGTCACTGTCATTTAATCTCTGGGGTGCAGTTAATCTGTCGACAACTTGCCGTAAATCTCCCACACCAAGCATATCATCCCCATCAAAATCTTAATAAATGAGATTTCATTATTAAATTGGAGATATGAAGATATGATTTCAGCAACATGAAAATTGATACCATCTGTACACTTACCAAATATTCTAAATGCATGTTCAGCCTTTACAGCTTTTGGAGCAGCATCGCTAAACACAGACATCATATCCAGAAAATCTTCAAAGGTGCAATCACCATCCTGACTGGAGCTAAAAACTTTACAGATCCTGTCGCCGAAAGGATTCACTCTCAACTCAGGATACTGCAAGATCTTGGACATAGGCAGCTTTGCGTTTTTGTTGTGTCCAACTTTTTCTGGAGCAAGCGCCTTGAATTTCTGATGTGCGCTATAAAAAGAGCAAATATTTTACATAATAATTATCAATCCAATACGATAAATTTAATAAAATGTATATATATTTAAATAAATAAAAATATCTTCACTAATAGTACTTACTATAAGACTTCCTTCTTAGTGAAATATGTTAAATCCTATCGATAAAAGTAAAACACAGTATTATTAAAAAATATTTATTAAAGTCAAAGTTAAAAATAAGCAAGAGCAAAACAAAGCAGTCATACTTGGTAATCCTGTAGCTCTTCTTCTGTAAACTGACTTTTTCCTGCACCCATCCTTGTGAAACAATCATACGATGTGTCAACAAATATACCTTGCAATCGCTTCAATTATCCTTACAAAGAAACTCGGCCATCATTAGTGCAATTAGTCAACGTTAGGTATATGCTGCTTACTAATTTGTGACATGCAGTCCCACATTACTTTTATCACAGCTGTTTTAAAGCTTAAAGGTGGCTTATTCACGGTTAAAAAATTTTATTCTCCTAACTTTTAACTGACCTGTCGATGTTCGTATTCAATTATTTCGTAATCATTGTATAATTGGATCGTTATATCGTGGAATAAACGTAGAGAAATAAATGTATGTATATGTACCATGTATCGCTCTTGCCTATGTAATTGTGCTTTTAAAGGACGCTATTTATTGATCAGCACGCCGGTGCAGCGAGTGCAAATTTGTCGGGCTTCAGTATCTCTCTTTATTTGCACTCTCTGCATTTGAAATGGGACATAGATATACATTCGATCTTTAGCGGAAGAAAGAGGCAGGAACGAAAGTGGAGAAAATGCGAGGAGATAAAGAGACACATCGGCGAAGCAGTAAAGCGGAAATTGGCGGAACTTCTGAACCATTCTATACACTTTTCAACGAGAGTGACGAGAGGTGACGATAGTAGACCAACTGAAGTTCTCATCAGTTTTGACGACAAAAGACAAACAATAGTGATGGAAAAAATCGGAAAGATCTTCAAAGATGTTTACTATGATCAGTTCAAGTGGTGAGTTTATAAGAATTATACACTTTTTCTTTGAGAAATTGCAGAATAGACCTGATGGTACTTTTGGCAACCTTAACCTCTACTCGTGTGTGTTAGATTAATTTGCTTTAATTATTTCATTAATCATTTCTCGTAAAAGAATTATTATTATTAGGTTTGTAGCTGATGAACTATTACTTATTGAACTTATATGTCCATTACAATCATCTCTCCTAATTTAGGTTAACTTTAATCTTATACTTGAATTTATTTATATCTTTTTCTAGTTTTAAGAATTAGAGAGAACATAATAAGTAAGTAAAACTAAGATTAAAGTTAATAATGTATATTAATAAAAATAGACATATTAATCCTATTCCATCCAGTTAACTTTAATTAGAGATTAACTTCAATTAACTTTAATCTTAGTTTAACTTATTGTTTATCTTTTTCTAATTCTTAGAATTAGAAAAAAGGTAAAGAGTAAATTGAATCTAGAAAATATTAACTTATATCTATAATTTCTACATCTTACAAAAATATTTCATATCCACTTTTTTTTATAGGTCGATAGTGAAGAACATTGCTTTCTTTGTCGTTGGCGTTAAGATTGCCATCGAATGCAATGGGATGACTTTAATGCCGCCAGTCTCCGTTTAAGATCATGAATCTGTTGTAAGATCCAGAGAACCATCTAAACGCTTCATCGATTTCTTGAGTCTCATACACTGATTACAATCATTGTAGGAATACAATTCAATTATCTGTATTATATATAACTGTATATTTTGTATTTGAAACATTTGTTAAAGAATTGTTAATAAATAATGTACAGTATCTGTCGTTGCATTTGCAGTATTTAAGATGACTGATCGATTTTTAATCAACCAATTATATATAAGGCTGATTTCACAAATGTTAGAGTAATCTTGATTAAATTTACATTCATTTTTTTCTTATTTAGAATTAGATAAAAAATAAGGAATAAATTGAACCGAGGTTAAAATTAATTTGTGATAGAACCGAGTTTTAATTGGTAATCACTGGTAGAACTGTTTACAATAAAGACTGCACAATTTATTGTCTTGAATCTTTCTTTTTCACATAATTCTATTTACATTACTTTTGTTAAAGACATTCAACAAATTAATCGCAAGTTAAATTAATATCCTTTTTACTCTAGAAATTCGCTTCCAGAAGCACGACCGCTCATTGAGCGCTCAATAAGCTCTTGTACCTGTTTGGTTTATATTTTTAGATCTAATGGAATATGCCAATTAGATAAAAAAGCTCATTGAGCGCTTAGTGAGCGGTCATGCTTCTGATGCACCTAGTTTCAATAAGCATTTGTATCGGTCGCTTATTATCGAAATGAAATCGATGTCTCGCCCTGTCAATGTTGCATATCGATAGTGTGACGATCGATGCAAATGTATATGTACAGGCAACTTAATTTTGAAGCGCCTCTATGTCCACAAAATGTGGACATTGAACTATGTAGCCAATGTCCACGATCGTGTCGGTAATGTCCATGATTTTTTGGTTCGAATCTTCCCTAAGTCCATTATTATCGATCCGTTAGACAAATAAAGACAGACAATCAATCGATTGTCGTTTGCTCACCCTTAATTTAAAAGATACAAGAAAATTAAGTTTTGGTATCGAATTAAAAAAAAGATTTTTTTCTTCATGCATTCGTTTGCTCATCGTTAGTTTGTTCATAAATCTTTTGAACTTAGGGTGAGCAAACGAAAATTCCAACTGAGAATTCGTGAATAAATGATCAGCAAACAAATGCATGAAGAAAAGAATCGATTTTTTAATACTGGGAGGCCAGTTTCACACGGGTGAAGAGCGAACAGTCACCGTTCATCTCACCATGGCTCGTGTAGATAGATATAGCTCTAGCTCTACTGGTCATTTCTTTTTGAAACGTATTCGTAATAAATATTAAATAATATGAAACGTTGTTCCTAAGATTTCAAAAACTCAAAATATTAAATTAGAAATATAAGTCAGAAAATTTTTTTATTTTAAAATAATAAATAATATTAAATAACTGCTCAATCTTTTTTTTTATTTAAATAATTCAAACACACACACACACACAC
>NW_017278534.1:750460-751802 GCF_001594065.2 Cyphomyrmex costatus | reverse complement strand
AAAATTGTATATTAGTATAATAATAATTTAACTTTAAATTATTTGAAACAGAATCGAATTAGTATTTTATCGCAGAATTAATGAGATAATTTCTATTAGCAGTTTAACTTTAACGAATCGTTTAATATGATATTGTATTGTAATTATACACCGAGGAACATACCTTACATTTATTTTATAATTTTAAATAATTCGTATTGACTAACAATCCAACAGTTTTAATGCTCATAGCATCTTGAATCTTAATAATGTTGAGTGACATCGTACAACAAAGCGTATTCAGAGAATATTAAAAATAAAGTAAAGAATAGATTGTTTTACTTATTTTATAATATCCGTTAATATTTCGACAGTTATAGATGGTCTGCACGCGTCCTTGTGGTTTGAGGCGGAAGGACAGGCGGGTGGCGTGTCATTGTAATGCGTGTAGTCATCGCAGTCATTTAATTGACTCATACATAGGTTTATATAAACGCGACGAATTAGATTAAACGAAACATTGTACTTTGTGAATATTTACAATATACGATTGTTAGCTCGCGTGATTAAAACTATCCATAAAGGGATCGATCGAGATGACAATCGTACGTGTATCACGGAACAGATATTTCGTACGGTTCATTCATTTGGAATCAAAACACAATAGAAAGCAAAATTTATTACTATTTCGCGTTAATTATGGACTATAATTTTTTTTAACGTAACAATTTTCTCTTCCTTGAGTATAATCTTCTCGATTATAGAGTACTTCGAACGATATCACATAAGTTGTAAAAAACAATTAAGTCAGTCTCGTTTGTGCACAGTGGTTGAGCGTTAACATTTGTTATCTGCAATTTGATAATTTTAATTTAATACCGTCTAACAATCTGTTGTAACTCATTGTGTATGAGACTGACTGGCCTAAATTATTCTGAAGACCGGTTTTGAGAGTGTTTGCGATACAGTAGCGTTGTGAACATGATGAGCCTCCCCACTTCCGGTAAAATAATCGTAATTATGATAAATTCAATTTCAAAACTATTAGTGTTCTAAGAAATTCTGGGAAATTATTTCTCTCAATTCCAGCATTCTTTTTATTAATTTTTCTTTTCTGCCTTTATTGGTCATATTATTGTGTTCTTTAAGATGAAATTGTCATCTGATTTTATTTCTTGATTGTGGGAGAGCTCGCGGTGTTTAAACATTGTTTAATTCATTGTCAATTTTAAATTATATTTCATTTATGTAATTTTCCATTGTCTCTGAAGAAGGCTCAAAAATGAGCCGAAACATGTAAGAATAATTTTTGTAATAAATAAGTTTTGCTTGATAAAAATCAGCGTTTGCGTAAAGTTATATA
>NW_017278534.1:745334-746049 GCF_001594065.2 Cyphomyrmex costatus | reverse complement strand
TATAAAGACGAAATTTTTCAAAAATTTTAAGAATATCATGAGGATATAATAGAAGATTATTTATATTGATCGTTTATTAATATTTTTTGGTTCATATTAAAATCGAGTACATAAAAATCGATTGGATGTTCATGTTTATAAGATGAAAATATACAATTATACAATTATTTAAAGCTATGAATAGATTAAACAAAACTATAGAAGATTAAAATATATTGATTTTTTCATTCACAACTGTTACTTAAATTGACTCATGGTATTCTTACATGACTAAATAGAAAAAAATTAACAAAATCTTAGAATATACAAAGAAAATATAAAGAATAACATAAAATAGTATAATAGAATCACAGAAAATGTATATCAATAAAATATAAATAAAAACAGGGGGGTGGATACATATTAAATCATAGATTAAGAAATAAAGAAAATCAAATATTTATATACATTTTGTAGATATAGGTATGAATATAGATTTTTGTTACGGATTTAAAAGAGAATAGAAAAGTTGCAAGGAATAGAATGAGTAAAAGGTATGTTTAGATAAGTTGATTGATCGAGCGAGGTGTAGGATTATGAGTGAGTTGATTGTTTGAAATGATAAATTAAGAAGATAATAGGTAAGAGAGAAAAGGTTTTATGTATAACGCAAATAGATGAATGGAGGTTAGTCGAGTAAATTAGAATAAAAGATAGATTTAGTTTTTAGATATAG
>NW_017278534.1:728484-743058 GCF_001594065.2 Cyphomyrmex costatus | reverse complement strand
GGTGGAGGGCCTCTTTAGCTCGTTTTTGCTAAATGATTTATGTTGCTTTTTCAAGAGTACATTATGGGAAGCATTAAAAGTTTATCTAGGTAGTCAACGTGATAATAAACAAATTAAAAATTATGTGTATATAGAAAATATATAAATAATTCCTTTTATTTTTTAAATAAAAAATAATAACATAAAGGTACTTAATAATATTAAAGTTTTATATCGTTTTGAGCCTTTACATATTATTTAATTATGATTTATACAATTCCAATAAATTGTGTCACACTGTGTCGATTCATATAGGCATTATTTATTATTACTTAATTTTAAATCATTTTGAGCCTTTACATATTACTTATAGTATTTACTTTTAAAAAGTACAGTATTTACCTTTTTTTATTGTAAATTTTTATGATATTAAAAAATCCTAATATTACAATGTCAAGGTTATAATAGTTTTTAAATTAGTAAAATAATTAAAGAAAAATGTTCTTATAAGTTAAAAGTATTTTTAAACTTGTATTACATAAATACTTTGAATAATATTACATAAGCAACATTGTATTAATTTTAATTTATAATTTATTTATGAATAAGAGTAAATTCTTAATTTTTATTATTTTTGTTTGTTATTAAATAAATAATTTTAAATGTTTTAACTTTTTAATAAAAATATATATTTATTTATTTTAAAAAATAATTATTTATTAATTTATTCGATTATTTTATTTTTGTGCATATATTGTTTATTATTTATTATTCCTTATCCTTACTTTCACTCTGTGAAAGGTATAATGAAAAAAAGATATAATAGTATAATATCTCAAAAATGTTCAACACATCTTATGTTTATTGAAAAACGTATTCAAAAAACATCCTAAAATCTTTATAATAACATCCTCTGAAAAAATAATATAAAAGGGTAATATATGAGAAGTGGATTAGGCCTAATGGGGAAACCACTATAAAAAAAAACGCATCATACTATCTACCGCAAGGTGATGTGGAAATGATAGTGTTTTCAAACTGTCATTTTCTTGATATAGAAAAGATAAAAGAAAATTATTTTTTAATATATGATTTTACGTTACAAGCTACTCACATGATCATTTATTTTTAATATAAGTGATTACTCATTTTGACTACTTAAGTATATATTTTTATTAATAATGTCAAATGCTGATAGCGCGTGCGTAGCGCGCGCCTGTATTGTTCTAGTAACTAGTTTATAAAGAAAAGAGGACCGCCGATAAAATCGGCGGGGGTGGTGTAGAGGGCCTCTCTACTCGTTTGTACTAATTACTAATAACTATATATTTAGTAAGAACGAGCTAAGTTAACATAAAGAAAACAACTTCCTAATTCCATTTTTATACAGACACGTATTATAAGACAAAATTCGTGAAATTAATTTGTTTGAATATTTGATTTCAAGTTTCTTAAAAGTCAGCAATTTTCATTTCTCTATTAGAAGATAGACAAAATTCAAAATTTTATTTTTGATAACTCATTAATAAATTTTGTATTAGTATTTTTCTGATTTCTCACATACATATATACGTTTCTTTTCAAGAATAGATGATCTGAGAATCACTCTGTTCTGCAGCCATTGAAAAGCCTTGTCGACCGATAAAATATCGGCCTAGTGGTTGCAGTGTTCAACAGAGAATGCCGCTTTGCAATTATTATAAAATTCGTGTTTTGTGTGCACCAGTTCGTATTTTTTCCTTTTTTCTCTAGAAGAAGAGAAAAGGTAAAATGATGAACTGGTGCAAAAGTTCAACCAAAAAGAACTGATTCTGACTTGGTCTCAGACACATCGATTGGTTGTCTGCTTTGTTTGGCTAACGGATTGATAATCATGGACATAGGGAAGATTCAAACCAAAAAATCATGGACATAGGGAAGAATCGAACCAAAAAATTGTGGACATTGCCGACACGATCGTGGACATTGGCTACATAATTCAATGTCCACGTTTTGTAGACATAAAGGCGCTTCAAAATAAAGTAACAGCTAAATCCCGGGCATGGCCGCTCTCAGGTTTCTCTCTGGTAACAGCTAAATCTCGGAGCAGATGGCCGCTCTGAACGCAGTTAATATTATCAGGTTTCTCTCTGATATATTATATTTTAAAGCGCCACAAAATGTGGCCATTGAACTACGTAGTCAATATTTATGATCGACAACGGGCACACATGAAAAATATCAATTACGGATGAATATCATAAATTATACCAGACATACCTTTATATTAAACTTTTTTATACTGTTTATCTCATTTCATGATCTTTCAACATTTATTAATGTAAAACTATCAACAAAAAACTGTAATTTAAGCAATTATTCGAAAAACATTAATTAATCCATTATGCTTCCTTTTACTGATTTCATGTGGTTTTCTAAATTTAAAATACCGCACAATGATATTAATCGCTGCAATATACATATACAATAAAAATAAAATTTTAAATACTCTGAACTATCTATAAAACGATAAACAATTTCTTTTCTTTAAATTCTGTTTTTGGTCAAAGATTTGGGTCGCCTGGCCCACAATGCGTTTGATTGATGCATAACACACACACATAGGAACAATCAAAATAAATAACTTAAAATGTATAGGAAGTATAATGTCCACAAACAAATTGCTGCAATAATTGCAGTAAAAAGTAGTGGTATTAATAAAATATTAATTTTATTGTTATTTTTTATTTTATGACTCATAATTACATAAACTAAGTTTACCTTTTAATGTATTTTAGTGAAAAATTGTCCATTAAAAATTATCATATGTGCTCAAACCTTCAAACACTCGTTCTCGTTCTCTCTCTCTCCCTCTCTCCCCCTCCCCCCCTCTCTCTCTCTCTCTCTCAAATTTGATTTCTACACAAATTCAAAAAATGTATTTTTTGAAATGTGATAAATTTGATTATTCACTGTGTAGTAATAATTACAATTTTATAATGTTTATTATTATCTTTAAACAGTTCTTTAAAATGATATTTACATATTAATAGTTTAGAATCATAATATACAACAGTATTATCTCATACAAGTTTTAACGTTTTGCAAATTCTCTTGTGTGGATTAAAAATTCGCCGGAATGCAGGAACGATTCTTGGACATTATAACAAACTGGATTAATGTATGTCACATACATTAATGTATGTGACATCTGAACTTCTGGAGTAATTTAAAAACATGATTGTGCAGGCAGAATATTAATGACCGTATTCATTTTGTCTTTTACTTACGTATGCGTTTATTAAATAACACACACTGCGAAAAACCATACATAACACTTGCCACATAACTCATAATTGCACTCACAATTGTAGTCTGCATAATGGCATACAGCAGACTTTATGTTATCATGAAAAATTATATTATTATGAAAAACTAATTAATAACGTTTGGAATAGCATTAAATTGAAATAAACAAGTAAATAATCAACTGCGTTTATTTAATTGACTTCTCAATTAATACCTAAGATAAATAAAGGAAGGCCCGATAAATAACAAGAAACAGAAATTAATTATATCATTTGGCGATACGAGTAGACATAGAATACACATAAGTATTTTTAACTTTATTATGTTACACATTCACAGTAAGAAAAATCATAGTGTCCTTCCAATGTCCGTTATACTGTCCCTGCGCTAACATAAATATAATTGGAGAGTATCCATTGATAAAGAAAAGTGTAAGATGTTTTGTATCACTTACACTTATTCTTTTAATCGCTCCGTGTCGTATCAGCACCGATGTTAAAAAGTTTTCAGCCTCGACATAAATTAATATTCGTGAACAATACACGTATTTGTAGTATGTATTTGAATCACCTTGCGTACTAGATTACAAACTCTATAAATTCTAATTACCGAATCTTCTCTTAAGGATTAAGTGATCCTTCCACGATTGTCAGAGAAGACTCATGGTTAAAAGGTCTGCCACAGGAAGATTATTACCGGCGGGTATTACGATGGCACTTTGACCAGTGATTACAAGACATCGTCACAAGGGCGATATAATCAGTGATCATATACTTTGATCACAAATAAGTTTTCCTTTTTCCATTATTTGGTTATCACACTAATAACTTTGGGAAGGGCTTCGATCCGTAAAGAAGTTTTTCAGGATGAAAACCTGTCCTACAGCGATTAACAGGATACAAGCAGTCTCCATAACGGACCACCAGAGGACTCGCTCGTTGAGTTCCTCTGCACGTTTGCGGCCCTGAGCTTCGCGTAGGCGATGATGAGTCTGATAGTCCAAAATGCTGATTAGATTTTTGTGTACTTCTTGAGCAGAAGACTCCATCTATTAAAAGAACTCATATCAGGTATCCCTAATTTTTATTTATATATCAAAAATCTATTAAGTTATTTATTTATTTATTATAATCTGGGTAATCTATTTGTATATCACTGAGAATGATCTCAAATGTGACCAAAACATTAAAATGTTGAGAAGCAGGCTAAATATATATCTTTATGTTTAATTTTTACTAATTATATATTTAAATTTATATCCCAAATACTGCACTGTATTCTTACTTGCCTTTTTCTTCTAATATTTTTGTATTTTGAGAGTCTTTATTAAATGCCTTATTTAATCTGTTTCACTATCTCATTGATCATTTATGTAAAAATTTTACAATTTACCTGAGTCATGACAGTGACGTGTTCTCCAAGACCAGGAAGTGGCAGTTCGTCACCAACTTGGAAATCCATATATACCAGCTTGTGCGAATATGTAGAAAACTCATTGCTAAAGCAAGCCTTGTATATTCCTGACATAGTTGGTATGAATGAGTGTGAATCAAATTGTGTTTTTACTTGGCTATAGATAATTTCTTTATTTGGTGCTTCTAAAGTTACATCTACATCATACTGGCCACCTGTAACTACCTGAAAAATAAAGCATGTGCATCATAAATGAATTGTTTTAAAAAGCACAAAGTGGTCTACTTGTACTTAAAGTACAAATCGATGAAATTACTTCAAAATTAATAAAGAAAAATTGTGGTATCAATAAAAATATTACTTTCTATAAAATTTCTCTAGAAACGAGTATAAAATACTTGCATAAAATACATTTATTTTATATCTCTTTTTTCGTTTGCAATATAAGATACAAAAACACACAATGCAACTAAAACAGACCTATTAATTAAATTTTAATTGCATAATTTATTATTTGCTCTATATTCATATTATTTCTTATTTGATCATTCAACTTTGAAGCTAAGCAGACGAATAAATGTGCCATACTGCACCGCGAGTCATAATACCAGTCTCAAATGCACTATTAGCAACGTGTCATCATGACACGTGATAGGTGTAGCGTTATTGGAAATTGATAGCTTATATAGCGTTATGCACCTGAAACTCCAACGTAGATGAAACGTTCTTTCCGATCTCTTGATAAAAACACTCTTTGGCATTGTCAGCTAGTTCAAAGGTTAGCTCGACGCCATCCGTGAGTATGAGTGCACCAACCAGCGAAGTGAGCAATAGCCAGACCGACCAGCAATCCATCCTTATTATTTTTCGTTTATTCGTCGACGCTCACGCGGCTGTCTCGTCACTGACCTGTGCGCATTTAAAATCCCCTTGAGCCTCGAGAAAATTCGGGCATAAACGCACAACCACTTTCACTTTTTTCCGGCTACACCGGGCAGCCCGACCGCCGATAATTTCAAGCAAACGGCCCAAACAAACGATTTTAACGTGGCCGGATGTCGACTCATGTCGAATGCGCACGACGTAACCGCGTTTGGTTCGATGAGCGTGACACGCAGCTGCGGAAGTAGCTAGATTCACGTCACTGCAGATGTCACTCGAGTCGCGCCACGAAACTGTCCTTTTGATTGGTCGATATTTTTCAGTAATTGCCGCCTATATTTGAACACCTATATTTATGTTACTTTAAAATCAAACAATTTAACACTGACGAGATATCATTAAAGACATCCGGTGCTTATAAAAGTTTTCGACAATGGGCGAGTTTTTTAATTCATCGATTGATCCAATCGCATGATGCGCAAGTGCAACATGTTATTGCACTCGCTCATATAAAATTACAATACTGAAAGTATGCAAACTTATTTATACAGCATTTATATGTATAATAATGTACTTGAATAAAAAGTTATTGAAGACCAATATTTGGCAATATTTAATAATGAATATCTTGTTAGCGCAAAAAATACAAAATGACAAAGGAATGTGTTATTATTTATAATCAGTTTAGTTCGCTCTACCAGCACACGAAATATTTGGCAGTTATTCTCTGGGACACCCTGTATACATTACGTACACTTTTCATTGTCTGGTGTGGTCTGGTGTCAATTTTGATTATATAACTATTTTGACGCTGAAAACGAATACCGGCATTAGCATGAAAAGGCATTTTATTCACGTCACGATGAATAATGATTCATAGAATTATTATTAACATCATCGTCATATACGATCTATTTGCTAATTTTTGTTTCACCCCTTCGATCGATTTGGAAAAAATATATGTTAAAATGGACCTGGAGATATATATATATTCATAAAAATATAAAAGTGGTATCTTCAAAACATCAAAATTTATAAAAAATTCGAAAATATTTTAAACAGCTTCTTTTTAATCACAAAAATTGCAAAATATTCTTTAAACTTACCTAAACGATGTTTACACACACAACATATTATATATTTTTTTCATTCAAATTTATTAAATAAAGTTGTGGAGATGTAAGTGTGACACGATAGTGTCACTTGGTATCTTATATATATCCGTATGACATTCACAATTGCGACCATTGCAACATTATCAAAAAATAACGCACGTTGAAAAACTCACAATCAGTGAAAAACAAAAATAAATATAGTATGCCTCGTGGACAACTATTCAGATTAGGAAATCTGTCATGCTGGCGTAAAAGAACATATAACAACATGTAAGTGAGGCTACAACTAAAAAGATTTACCTACTTGCTTTTAGACTGATGATTTTTATTTAAACTTTTGTAAGATTTGTTCGTTTTGGATAAAAACGCGTTCAAATAGGTATATAATTTCATTGATTTTTCAAGAGGATGTGACCAAATTAAAAAATTACCTTCGATTTCTATAGTTTAAATATTCGCGCAACGGAATTAAGACGGACAAGTCTTCAACTATAACAGCGACTCAACTGGCGAAAAAAAAAAATTGGAAAATAGAAATTGTGTGTTTTCGGAATAAAAAGGCTATGGAGATTTTACTCCTTTCTATTGTATTACTCTGTGATCTCGCTTTATCTTTATACCGTTTGTAACTTTATTTCAATTCAAATTAACGCATTTCGAATACATTATTTTTATTCATTACATACCGAGTATAAAATAATGATGAGTTACATTTCAAAAGTGACTTTCCAGCGTGACTCTATAGCGTTATCGTTAAAGAGTTACAAAAAATTGTAAAGATTACTAATCAATATTTTAAAAAGATAAAGATAACTAATAACAACGTAACTTATTATTATGTAACACTATGTGTTACATTGTGGCATCGAGTGGCTCACCACTCGGTGCGATTGACTCGCGATCTGTAAACCCGAGTTCAATCCCACGTGCGCCCAAACGCAATTTTTCGCGTTTAATGAGCCAAAAAATGGCTCCACCTGGTAATCAAAAGATCTATAATCATCAGTGCCGTTCGGATTCGGCGTTAAACTGTAGGTCCTATACATCAGTATCTATACACTATCAGTTATAGATATTTGTCTAATATCTGACTGAGGTAGGATTCTGTGGATTAAATCACCCACTCCGAAAAACAAATCTGATTCAAGAAATAAATATAGGCTTTGGACAAAAGAGGAAGAGAGGCCTATAGACGTCCTATGCTCCACATAAGGAGATAAAAGAAGTCATTATTATTATTATTATGTGTTACATTATATCGGTTAAGTCATATATATATTTATAACGTTATTTAATACTCCTGGTATAATATAAATAATTCATTTTTGTCTGGTGATTGTTGGGATAAAAATTATTAATTTATACTTATATGAAAATATATTTTTTTGTTGAGAGATATTAATCTACAACATTTTATTTAACTCTGTACGTTTTCTCTTTAAATAAACAATAAATATATCGTTTTTTAAATATTTTTATTCGTTATAGAAATTATTAAAGAAAGTGTATATTTGTAAACTTTTTATTTGTATACAATACATTCCAATATATATAGGTATTATTGTTGCATCTTCATGTCTTTATATATTGTTGTATTTTGTCGTGAATTTGAACTATTTTATATACAAATACAATATAAATACACTATTTTATAATCTATTTTACATTATTAATTCTTATTGGACCGCTAAATATTAAACTGAATGAGACAATGCCATAGCGATCTAAGCTGGATTACGGGTGCTTCTAAATAATTGCATGTGAATTTATATAACATGTATATAATTCTTCAATTGTCAATTTACAGGATTGCCACAAATTTTTAATCGTAAAATTTCCTGACGTTTTCCTGATTTACTGACAAAACTTTGAGATTTTCCCAACTTTCAATAATATACATATTTTGCAATGTTTCTTGTATTTTTATCGTAATATGGAAAATGTTAAAAATTCTGTTGATCCTGCAATGTATGCACATTTTTTTCAGAAAACGAATTCTAAAAAAAAGATAGTCAAAACAAATCATAGAAACACAAGGCAATATAATTTACAGCTTTTTATTTTCCCTGACAAGTGTGCTAAATCCCTGACTTTTCCTGACTTCCCTGGCGCATTTTTAAATTCCTGACATTTCCCTGATTTCCCTGACTTGTGGCAACCATGATTTAACTCGTGATATTACTGCGGTAATATCAATTTATTAGTGTTGCGTTTCAAATCTGAAAAAATTTCGGTGCGTAATCGAAAAATTACATACGTAGTATATGAGTTCACACGCAATTATTTAGAATCACCTGTAATCCAACTTAGATCGCTGGGGCATTATCTCCTTCCATTTTATAATCTTTTTACATTATAATGCTATACAATATGGATATAAATATTTCAGACATTTTGTATACATGCAACATGTCTAAATTGATTAGAAGACAACAAATTAAATATATCAGGTATTTTATTTAAACTTCGCCCCAGGCGAGTAACTCAAGAAGACGTGGGATTTAAAAAAGTTTTAGACAAAAGTTATGTGACTTCGAGGGGGATACAAAATGGAGCCTGAAGTACGGCAGCTGCGCGAATTTCCGGGCCCCTCTCCACGAGGCTGGGATGATGGCGTAGGGATTTTAGTCGCGGTAGGTGCCGTCGGTTAGGGTGACCGTGGCTTAGGCCACTGGTCCCGGCTGGCGGTGAATCCGACACTCCCTGAGTTTGGTTACCCGGGTCTTTGGAAGATTTCCCCTTCGACAACAAAAAAAATATTCTGTATTTAAAAACTTATTTTTCCTTTAATGAAGTATGAAGTTGAAGATTAAGAATACGTATCAAAGAGCGTTTAAACTGTTCGAACAGTATTTTGTTAGCAATATTGCGAAATAAATTGCAAAACAATTTCGAGGACGATACATCAGTTAAAACATTAAATAAAGGTTACGTATAAAGTGTGGACGTGTTATCTCGAAAATTCTTTCAGACATTAGACCGATACATAATCAATTAAATAATTATTATTGTAATAAAACATTATATACAAACCTCGTCATTGAAACTCATTCTTTGGAATGGTTGAAACTACCGAAACGATATGAATAACACATTTACTTTTCGCTGTAGTTGGGTGTTGGGCCTTTCCAAACAGTCCGAATTTTAAGGCAAAATGACGGCTCATAGAGAGTCAGAGTGGGGAGAGCCGCTAGCGTTTTGACGCTATGTGAAATTGCATCTTTATGCTAATGTCGGTGGTATTCTAACTTTCAAGCATTACAACTCAAAACGTATTTAAAGAAAAAAATATTATAGTGTATTTTCGAGATAAGCTACGAGAATATGCAATGAAAAATGGGAGGTTCTATTTACAAAATTCAAAGTTACTTTGCTCTAATCTTGACAACGTCACTAAAGGTCAAACCCATAGTATCATCTTGTGTCTTCCTCGAAGTCACATAACTTTTGTCTGAAATTTTTTAGTTCCACATCTCCTTCTTAAGTTATTCGTCTAGCGTAGAATCCTATTGTATATAAAAAAAAGCGACATTAATGTCCGAGTTTCTCGATTGGCAGTCTTGATGTGTTCTGATTTAGTATCCCATCCTAAGTAAAACAGCTATATTGTGACCGCACTGATTACACAGGGGTGCGTTCAGAAAATCTGAGTATTGGTAGAGAGAGATAAAATCTGTGTGCATCCCAGAGTGATCGAAACAAAGAAGTGTAAGGAAATAAACTAACATCTCCCGTCGAGCTGTGTAATTCCGCGGCAAGATGGTGGTTTGCTAACACAAAACTACTACGAGGCCTCGGTTCGAATCCCGGCATCGCGTTAGAAAGTCCAAATATGGTGGTTTAGGGAGTGATAGTATCTACTGATAGTAGAGATCCGATCTAGTGGTTCGATGTCGCTTCTTTTTATATATAGGACTCTAGTCTAGAGTGATTAAAATGAAACACCCTATATATTGTAAGATAAAACTTAACATTATCGTTTTTACGGTATTTTAATACCTTTATAAACTTCAAATATATTCAGTTAAACGCTATTAATTTGTGAATGTAGAGAATAATGTTAAATATAAAAAAATTTTTCTTTAAAAAGTTTAAAATATTAATTTTCCTTTCTGTGCTCATTTAATAAGTTAACTTGTGCTTTTTTGGATGGAAATATCACGAACAGAGATAGTTGAGTTATATTAAGCATGAAACCAATTGCATTCTGAAACTATTAATGTATATTATATTATATTATATATCTATAATATTGTCAATAAGTAATATATATTATTAAAAAAGTTATCTTTTAAAATTATATTGCAAAAAATACTTACAACAATAAAAACATTATCAATGATAAGACCGTACAATAACCACTGAAATGAAACTAATGTACCCATAAAGATAAGTGGAAATGGAAGAATTTCTGTGTTTTTCGTTTTTATAACATTTTTCTAAAAAAAAATTAAATATTTTAATTATATATTATCATATTATAATTAAAAAATATATATTTAAAAAAATTTAAGATATAGATATATATAGAAAAAATATTTGCTCACAAGATGCGCAAGAGGAGCTGCAATTAAAAGAAGAAGAAGTACTGTAACCACAATACCAAATCTAAATTCAACATTTGCTGGATGTTCCATTTGTGCATAGACAAGAAAAATTGCAACAAAGATTGTTACTTTATATATTAATTTAAGCACCTCTTTCTAAAAAGAAAAAACATTACATAATAAATAAAGTATGGATAAATTACAAATCAAATATATATGTTTCAATATCATAATATCAGAGGAAGTACCGTATTTGGTGCATAATAATAGTAAATTATCATGTAAATAATATTTGTCAATAAACCAAATAAATTAACATTTATCATGTTAGAATCACCTAACATCCAAGCATATCGAAGCATCAATATACATCTAAAAAATTATTCATTTAGTTACATATTTTAATTAATTTTTAATTTTCTTAATATTATTATTTTATTAATATATAAACATATGTGTGTATAATATGTATATATGTATATATATATATATTACATAGATATATGTATACAATGTATATGTGTATGTAGGTATACACAGGATGTCTACTGAAATTTAAAACCGACACACTCGTGAGCAGGTAGAGCAGACTAAACTGAATCGGAATCTACTATTTTACATAGTTAACATGCGATATTAATTTAACGAGTTATTAATTTACATTAAGCGCATATCCGTTTGGTTATATCGCTAAATGCACTTCTATCGGTCATGGTTGCTAGGCGAGTGGGCAGCTGTATATCACAAATAGCAATATTTATGTACGACAGCGAAAGAAAACGATTTCTCGCGTGCCTAACGATCACGACCGTAGTACAACCGGACGGATCCGCGTTTATATTCAGCGATCTTTAGAAATTAATATCTCGTTAACTATTGTAAAAATTATAAAATAGTAAAGGATTTTTCGACTCAATTTAGTTCGTTCTACGTGCCCATGAGTGTTATCAGCAGAATTACTAGATACCCTGTTTATACATGTACATAGATAGTTTCACATCAATTCGACCATTCGTGGTATCGAAACTGTATCTAATTATTTAAATGTAACTTGTAGGGTATCAAAATTTATGTTGAAGCTTCTAGTTTTCGATCCTATATTGCAATTTTAAAAAGTATTAAGTAATGATTTTGATTTCGTCTTTAAATACAAAAAATAATTTTCTTTATTATTTCCTTATCCCAATCTAAAAATGATTTTTTTAAATAAAGTTCAGTTATGTACTTCAGAAATTATTTAGCCGTTCCAGAACTCTTTGGACACTTATATATATAATTTTTAGTCGAGAAGCTCACATCTTAGACTATTTATAAGATATTTTTAGTTTATAAATGACAGAAAAAGGAAAAAGTGACTACATTTAAAAAATGACTAAAAGTGACCTCTTAAAAAAAAATGACAAAAAGTAGGAAAAACGTCTCGCTGGTAACTTTATGATTGAAATAAAGAAATAATAAAAATAATTCCTTTTTTTTTACTTGACAGATAAAATTAAGATAAGATGAATACTTGATATTTTTCAAAATTGCCATAAAAAATTAAGAAACTTTAACCTACCAGAGTTATCATAGTAAGTTTCTTAAATTGTCTCTGATATTGAGGAAAGCAATTTACGATTTTTTCTACTGGATTGTCAATTTTTATTGCCACCAATGATTACGAACAACTTGATACCAAGAGTATGTTAAGTTAGCACCCCAACTATAGTACTCAGGAGTTCTGATTAGAGTTCCCACTTCCTTTTGACGAGACGAAGAGTTCCCTATAGTTAATAACAAGAGTTCCGCTCAATAAACATATTTTACATTTTTAAAAATGGGGTGCTAACTTTTTATCGAATTTCGAGGTGGAATAGTTCTGAGCGGCTTAATATCTTCAATTTGCGATTGCCTAGAGTTCCTGACATGTAAAAAAAATTTTTCGTATAATAAAAAAAAATTAAAAATTTTTGAAAAATTAATTTTTAGATACAATAGTTCTGATGATAATCTCTGCTTCTTTTAGACGATACGAAGAGTTCTCTATGATTTTTAATGACATATGCGCTTAATAATCATTTTTTAATAATTTTTTAAAAATGGAGTGCTAACTTTTTAACGAAATTCAAAGTCGCATAGTTCTGATCAGCTTAACAGGACTATTTTGTGAATACTTAGAGTTCTTGATACATAAAAAACATTTTTGAAATATAATAAAGTTTAAAAAAAATAGTGGAAATATTTGAAAATTTTTTTGAGAGTACCGAGTAGTTCTGAGTTGCGTTTCTTATAGTTCTCGACGAATTTTATCGAAAACCGTTAGGTGAAATAGCGATTGGACTAACGATTTGCAAGATACAACAACATTTGTCAGAAGATCAACAATTTTTAGAGTATATCTCGGAAACCGTTGGTCCAATCGCTTTGAGTCCTGATACTTTTCGACAGAACTCGCCGAGAACTGTTCAAAACTCCGATCAGAACTACTCGGTACTCCTAAAAAATTTTGACTTCAAATTTTTTTCTAAAGTCCCACGTCGGAAAATTTTTTGAGAGTACCTAGTAGTTCTGAGTAGCGTTTCTTATAGTTCTCGACGAGTTCTATCGAAAACTGTAAGGAGAAAAAGCGATTGGACCAACGGTTTGCAAGATACAGCGACATTTGTCAGAACATCAACAATTTTTAGAGTATATCTCGGAAACCATTGGTCCAATCGCTTTGAGCTCTGATACTTTTCGACAGAACTCGTCGAGAACTGTCCAGAACTCCGAACAGAACTACTCGGTACTCCCAAAAAATTTTTGACCAAAAATTTTTTTCTAAGTCCCACGTCGGAAAATTTTTTGGGAGTACCGAGTAGTTCTGTTCGGAGTTCTGGACAGTTCTCGGTAAGTTCTGTCGAAAAGTATCAGGGCTCAAAGCGATTGGACCAATGGTTTCCGAAATATACTCTAAAAATTGTTGATCTTCTGACAAATGTCGCTGTATCTTGCAAACCGTTGGTCCAATCGCTTTTTCACCTTACAGTTTTCGATAGAACTCGTCGAGTACTATAAGAAAAGCTACTCAGAACTACTCGGTACTCTCAAAAAAATTTTCAAAGATTTCTACTATTTTTCAAAAAATTTATTATTCTTCAAAAATGTTTTTTATGTATCAAGAACTCTAGGTATTCACAAAATACTTCTGTTAAGCTGATCAGAACTATGCGACCTTGAATTTCGTTAAAAAGTTAGCACCATATTTAAAAAAAATTATTAAAAAATGATTATTAAGCGCATATGTCATTAAAAATCATAGAGAACTCTTCGTATCGTCAAAAAGAAGCAGAAATTATCATCAGAACTATTGTATCTAAAAATTAATTTTT
>NW_017278534.1:616376-728326 GCF_001594065.2 Cyphomyrmex costatus | reverse complement strand
AAAAAATGTTTATTGAGCGGAACTCTTGTTATTAACTATAGGGAACTCTTCGTCTCGTCAAAAGGAAGTGGGAACTCTAATCAGAACTCCTGAGTACTATAGTTGGGGTGCTAACTTAACATACCCTGATACCAATACTCAGACAATATAGTTTCCTTTTATAAATAGATTGTGGCAATTTTTATAACTGCTTTCATATACTACTTTTAATTTACACCATAGAATCTTGCAAAATTTGCAAAAAAGTAGTCAGATCGTTATACTACCAATTTGAAAAATAAAAATTTCAAGCTTTAAAATGCTTTAAAAAATGCTTTTTGGATTATCTCATTATGATTTTATACGAAGTTACATTCTTGAAATTTCCTTATGTTTGGGAAATAGAATAAGTAATATCTCTTTTTTTAGGTAATGTATTATATAATTTATATATATATACTTACAATCCTACGGCACCAAGAAAAGGCATTGGATCAACTCCTCTAGCAGAACCTTTTTTATATATGTTGCGACATATTAATCTATAAATTACAAAAACACACAAATTATATATAAATATCTTCTAAGATACAAATTTTTAATTATGTTCTATTTAGCAATAGTTTATTGTACTACCCTAATGGATAATTTTTCCTGAATTATAATGAATAATGATGAAACGTTACTGAAATTGTAATGAATAACGATGAATTGCATATTGAAATCTGTATCAATTGATTCACTTTCAGTATTATTTCATTAAGATTTCATTATAATTCGTTAATATTTCATATTATTATATTTAATATTATATGTTATAGGACTGAACATGTAAAAACACAATAAATTATTATATATAGCTTCATGTTGGTATAAAAATACAATACATGTACTCTACAATACATGCAAAAACCATGTACAAATGTTAATTTGACATTCCTACAAAAATACTGAGCTTATATAGACCTGTTATATGTATAAAGAGCATGACTAAATTTTACATGCGAGAATCAACACCATGTAGTGGCACCCTTAAAAAAATCAAATCAACGCTTTCGTTACAACATTAACCGATTTTATTATTTCAACAAACATTACATTCCTTCAACTATTAATTTCATTATCGATTTCAATAATGTCAGCGATTTTTTCTACCAGGGTATACTCAACAGTAAGTAGATATTAAACTGATGAGTCATAAAATATGATGAAACTGTTATTGCAACATAATACTACTGATACAGCATGTTATGTATTCAAAATTATTATAACACGGAAAAAAAGATATGCTAAAACAACTACAAACTTCATGATTTAGCAAATCTACAGCTATAATATAGGGATAGTCAGTTTTCTATATTAAAGTAACAAAGCTGATTTAATTAGGGATTATAACTAATCATATTCGTTTTAATAGCATAGCGTTAATATAGAAAAAACAATTTTCTGCAAAAATGAATTTATTATAAAAATTCATAACAAAACGTGCTAGCTAAAATAGCCGCATACTTTTACTGCTATAATGAAGAAACTTGTTACATTAGTAATTTTTAATGTGGCAAAGAATTAAATGCTCTAACAATTCAAGTTAATTAAGATAACAAATTTAGCGCACAGTGCACCGCGACTCGTTTCTGATATCACAAATCACTTTTTCTTTTTTCTTTTTATATTAATTGCACCTGCCTCCTGTATAAGCTGATTGAACGTCAATACGGCCAGATCATATCTTATGAGAGTTATATAAAGTTGAAAAATAATGATGCAATGTCCGCGAAAATAGTGTAGCCCGCCTGGACATTGGGCGCCTGCGTCTACGACGTCACGTGGCAAGAACACGCATCAGGACGAACGAACAGGTCGTCCAAATTCGTGGAACCAGTAAGAGATACACATATACTCAGTCTAAGTCGGTAACTTTCAAAAATATACGATTAAATAGATAGCATCCGAACCAAAACGCGTCCGCTGCGGCCGATTGGTTCTCCAGAATTCGACAAACACTTGACTAACGTATCCCTCGGTAATAAAAAATATTCACACTTTATCCTGGATCTTCGAAATTTGAAACGTATACTGTTTTGAATTGTATAAAAATCAGAAAAAATTCTTATATATACTTGTAAAAGTGTTAATACAACAAGTTTTTACTATTGTAGAAATTAGATTGTATTTTACTTATTTTTAAAAATTTAAATTCATTTACCAAAGCTCATAAAAAATCAACTGTGCCTTTATACGTCATATTTAAAAGCATTGCCAAGAATATAAAAATTTATTATTTATTTCATTATTATGTCTATAAGTATCTGCGGTGTAAAATTTGCACATAATTCTTTTATTAGTTAATTTTTTATTTGCATTGATTCTTATAATATAAATAAAATTGCATATAGCAGTTATTTGCAAATTTTATGAGAAAGCGTTATAAATAGATTAAATTTTTTACGTATATACTAATAAAATTTTAATAAATAAGTAATTAGATATACTAAAAGGTATTTGATTTGAGTGCAACATGTATACCTAAAATAATAACAAAAGTTTAAATTCTTTCATTATTTAAAAAAAAAAAATCGTTAGGAAGAACTTGTGTATGGAATTTTCCTTTTAAAATAATTTTTGTAAATAAAATCTTCTATTATTTACATATATTTTGTGTAAAAATATAAATGATAATGTAGAATAATTAGAATTAAGATATTTTTTCACATCACCTTTGAGATACTATTGCAGATGTGTTTTTTTTTAAGTGGTTTCCCCCGTACGTCTATTCCACTAAAAAAAATATCGAAGATGATAAAATATACGGCACGAGAGTAAAATATTCTAATAATGTTTTATATTAAAATATTGTTATATTAGAATTATTTTTAAAATAATGACATGGTTATATATAATATAAATATAATAATTATAATATATTTATATTATTCGCTGATTTTGAATTTAATTATTCACTTCTTTAAAGTAACATCAATACACATTTCTTTCCTTATATTTTATTTCATTCAGAAAAAGTGCGGGACCGTCCTGCGAAGCGAAATATTAATCGTATAAGTTTGCTACTATTAAAGTTATGAAATCTGTCGTATCAATTCTTGTATCATAATGGTCGTGTTCGGCAGATTTAACTGTTAGGGGTGCGACATAGATTTTTGCATAATGCGCGCATAACGCATAGTGCATAAGAGATAACTAATCGAAGTTCTTCTTTTCTGTGAAATGGAAGGATAGGAAGAATTCAGATTAATTGATTATCTGAGCAGATTCGTGAGCGCTTGCTGCTATTGGATGATCTAGAAGAATACATCAATAGCAGCGAACGTTCACGGATTCGCTTTGCAACAGTCGAATCACTCGAGTCTACCGAATGCAACCAATATAAGGTCCGTTCCAAGTTACGCATCTAACGCGTAGGATGTATAGAAAATCGTTCCAATTGAATCAACGCACGTATTGGAAGCATTTTGGTCTGATGCGTCTATGCGTTTTATATGTAATTCGGAACAAATATTCATGATACTGTGATCCTTAAATATGGATTAGAAATCTTTTTAATTAATAGCTTTACGGAAGAAGAAGAATGAATATTATGGCAAAGAAAAAGTTAAAACAAATTTGAAGCCTTGAAAGTTGTTAACTTTATATTAGAATATAATTAGTTTATTTCATCTAAATTAATTATCTAAATAACTAAAGCGCTTTTTATGACCATTTACAAAACAGAACGATTTCAAAGCGTAACAGTAATGCAGTTTATGCATTTCATGCACAACTCAGAACGCACCCATAGCGAACTACGCACACGCTATGTAATCAGTGCAATCTGTGGGCACATTTGCATGCTCAATGGCCATACACGTACGCGTTTTATTAACTTCAATTGACTTTAATATACTCATTAATTACAGATATTCTTTAAAAACACAAATTCTCTGGTATAAAAACGTAAATTCACTGCTTTAAAAAAACACAAATCCATGATTAGACGCAAAATCGCATGTCACTTATTAATATTTTTCAATGTAATGTTATTATCACATTTATTACAGATGATTGTATTCACTAACATATTTTGCTGGATTAAAAAATTAGTTAATCGCTCGTGCAATTTATAGGTATGTTCCTTTTAGCTAAAGTTCTTGCATGGTTCATGTTTTTTTCTTTTTCTCTCCATACATTAGAGAGAAAAAGTAAACCGTGGAAATCATGGAATAAATTTAGCTAGAAAGAACAGGCCTTATGTTTACTATACGTTATCTTTGTATATTACAATTTTATCGATACTATTGAAGTGTTTATTAAAGAGATAGTTGTTGAACCAATTAAAAGATAAAAAGAAATTTGTGAAGCTCCCTTCCCCCGAATCTCGACCTCTTCCATCCTTTCCAGAAATATTAATGAATGGCACGCGATTGTGTGTCTAATCATGAATTTGTTTTTTTAAAGCAGAGAATTTGTTTTGAAAACAAAATATTTGTATTTTAAAGCAGAGAATTTATATTTTTAAAACAGTTTGTTATGTTATGTTGATATGACAGATTTCGTAATCTTATTATAATAGTAGTACTTCTATGATTAATATCTCGCTTCGCAGAACAGTTCGCACTTTTTCTGCCAGATTCTTCCATTTTGTGCAAAAACGCGTCGATACAATGAGCCTAATTTCATCAAAATCGAAGATGAAACAGTTCTTAACCCTAATAGCAAAATGTTATTAATTTGGGACCAAATTGGCAACACACTCGACCGAATTTTGACTACAAAACCATAGTCATCTGTGTCCATATTTGGCTAAGGATTTGCCAACAAAACTTGCTGATAGGTCATGTCAGGAAATTGGTAGCAGAAATCGAGTAA
The DNA here is from genome assembly GCF_001594065.2 of Cyphomyrmex costatus. NCBI lineage: Eukaryota > Metazoa > Arthropoda > Insecta > Hymenoptera > Formicidae > Cyphomyrmex > Cyphomyrmex costatus. Next base: position 723,484 of record NW_017278534.1, on the reverse strand, counting down.
AATCTACTCGAATCAAATTCTGCTCTCAATCTACCGTCAGGGTTATACAAGATAGACATAGCATATGTCTAGCAGGCTTTGTCATATTTCTGACAGCAATTTACTTACATCAGATAAATATAAACTTTGTATACAATTTGTTGCTCTTCTGCAATTATAAATTGGTAGCAGGCTTTATTCAAAATCTGTGTCCACAGGTTTTGCTATTATATGGAAAAAATTATTTCTTAAAATTTATCCTGAAAATATGATATAATCGTGTGTGGAATTATATTTCAACATTACATTATATTTCGAAGAATTTTTATGTAAATCTCTCACATTCATTAATAAAACTACAATATTTAATATCAAATAAATTTGATTAATTTTATTGATATGCATGGTAAAAATCTCTAAAATATTGTATTGTATCATAATTATTGTATTTTCAGAGTAAATTTCAAGAAATAATTCTTTTCGTGTAGTGGAAACAATTACCAAAAAAAAGTATTTATTATTATTATTATTATAGTATACTTACGTGCCGGATAACATTTGTGCCATTGTAGTATACATGGCACAAAGTCCTACAACATCTTTATAATCTTGTAAAGCCATCTTTCTTGATTTACTCCGACTAGTTTTATTAATAGTTCACACTAACTTATCAATTAACTGTGACTTGTCACCAATGTCAAATGCTTCAGACATCAAGATCAAAGTCATATATGCAGTCATATAAGCAGAGAAAAACCTGTGAGGGCTGAGGAGTCACATGTTACATTCCGGTCTTTTTCGATATACTCTATACTCGCAACTCCCGTACACTAGCGGCATCTGTTGTATGTAAAATGGATGATTGCGTTCATGATGGAAATTAATGTCCCTAGAAGGTAAAGGTAGAGTTCGGTTTTATGATTGTTTTCATTGGTCAATTCTAAATTCCCTCAAAATGGCAGTACCAATCAAAGTGTGGCATATAATCAAAGAGCATACATTTCACATTTACATAATAAAAGTGCCTTTACATGACATGGAGCATGGAGCATCAAGCGTTGAGCGTCGATCATCGTAGGCACGCGCAGTGATGCATGTATCAGCTTTTGATAACAGGCCTCTAATAAGATAGAGCATATAATATATCTCTTTTTAGTGACGTGCTTATAATTACTTTATACAGTCATGATTGCTTTTTGAGAGCACAAGCCGAACTTGAAATAATCAACATGTGCTGTTCAATCGAAGCATAAACATAGCGAGAAATGACGAAAAAGCCTCGCTTTACCCAAGCAGACACGAGCTCGTTCTTTGTTGTATGGCTACCGGTTTCACCAGACTGCCGACTGATTCGATGTCGCCACCGTCAATGCGGAGTTTCTTCTTGGCTGAGTATAATTCATGACAGGAGCCTCTTTTTTTGAACTATTTTATATGTCGTTTTTAAGAAAAATCTATAAGTTCTATCAAAGAAGCATGTCCGAACCTTATTTGTTACTAAGTTATACGTGAAAAGTCATATTTTCAACATTTTTTTTCTACTCTTTTATTTTATCGTTAATCTTCCCGAAAAAAAAATTTTTACCCGGGAAAATTCAAGGATGAAACATGGGATGGAAAAAAATTGCAAATGAAAATGATACGGTTTTGAAGGGAATGTATTTTGATCACACAGTCTTTTTTTCGAAATAGAGACGCCAAAGAGATATAAAGATTTCATATATAATATATATATTTATATATACATTACTCAACAAAATTAAAGGACTATCTGTTCTACTCTGCAAAAATGGCAAACTTTAAAATAAAATGATTTCGAAAATCATTGTACTGAGATATCTAAAGAAGCATTTTATAGTTTTTTATTTTCAGATCGATGATTTAAGAAACAATCTCATTGGTATTTTATAAAATTATACACACAAATGAAGACCCATCAACTCAAAATTTTTTATGAAATTTGCAAAGTTTCACGGCGCGAATTAAAACTTGCGCACAAATGTCGTTTACAACTTTTAAAAGAGTAAATCCTTTACTTTTTATTTATTAATCTCTGTTTGATTTTTTTCATCGAGTAAATCAACTGAAACAAAAACAATCTTTTTTGCTTTGATGTTAAATAACTCGATGAAAAAAAAATCATACAGAGATCAATTAAAAAGGAAATTAACGGTAAAAATTATCTCTTTCAAAAGCTAGCTGTAAACCGTATCTGTGCGCAATTTTTAATTTGCGCTGTAAACTTTTGTATAAAATTGCAGATTTGAATTTCGGATTTCAGATCCGAATCCGGATTTTGAATCTACCGATAACTTTCTCTATATTTATATCTCACTACAGCTATATCTTATACTATAATAAGCTATAATACTAATAGTATAATACATATTAAGAACGTGCATACATGAGAGAGACAGAGAGAGAGAGAGAGAGAGAGAGAAAGAGAGAAAGTGACAGAACGAAAGAAAGAGTAAGGCATGGCGGGGAGAGAAGAGAAGAATAAGAAAAAGGATATAAAAGAAAGGATGGGGTAATATAAATATACTTTTATTTTGTTCGTACATATATGAATAAAAAATTCAGCTCAAAATTATTTTGATCAAAGTCAGAAGAATCTATAAAATAATAAATTTGTAGGATTGTGTATCTGGATATTTGGATCTTAATCCACAAAATATTTTATTTTTAAGTATTCGAATATACGATTTTAGAGTAACATTATCCGGAAATATCTGGATAATGGATCATATTCGAATTCTATATCATATATATATAAATATATACTTTGGATAAAAATATTTTGGATAATTATATTATCTGGATTATCCGGATATCTATAGATCCGGGCAAAATCGTCAATGATCCTAATTAGAAAAGATAATAGATGAAGAGAAGAGAGAAGGAGGGTTGAGAATGGTAAAAGGAGTGAGGAAGGAAGGAGAGAAGGAGGTAGAGAAAAGTGCAGATTATCGAAGAGCAACAAAGCCGACCTCAAAGAGATGTAGAAGCAGAAGTGAGAGAGCAAACGAAGTAATAAGAAAAAGAGGGATCGAGTGAGTCAGTGATGGCGTGGAGTGCAGCAACTGAGGCCGACAGGCGAGAGCCCAGCTGTTCCTCTCAATCCCCTAACCTACACCAGTTTATTTTAACCATTTCATTTCAACACTGCTGCTTTCGTGTAGCGAGTAGCGATCGCTCCGTACATTCTCACAAGCCAACGCGACGCAGCCTCGTTGATAGCGAGGAGCTCCTTTGCGTTCATTTCCGCTTCGTCTTGCGCGCCAATGATGGATTATCCTGAAAAGAAAGCAATTGTTTTATTCGCAATCCAGTCAAGGCTGAAGTCGTTCGTTATAACGGTCGGTTTCCGATGTCTAATTGTTCCACGTATCTGTGAGTCGGAGCGAGACGCGAAACGCGGCCGGTCGTTCATGAGTCGACGTAAGTGTGTATGTGTCAAGTTTGATCGTCGAAACACCGGCGATGTTTCTCAATCGAAGCTGCCGATTTCCTTGATACCCACGTTTTTCCTTTTTCGTCTCCTGTGTGAATCATGGAATATTCCATCAGAGCCGTCGTTTAATTATACGACTATACCATGCGTTGCAGTACTCACGCATTCACAAACGTCTTCAGTCGTCTTTATTTACGCATTCTTCGATGATACGGTTTACTTATGATGTGTTGTTCGCCTTATCGTTATTTGGAAAATTGTTTAGATTAGATTCATATTTTTAACTGTGTACTCAGTGCAAACATAACAAATTAAAGTTAATTTACATCTCCGGCTAAAGTTTAGAAACATTTGCGATTTTTTCGCATTTCACGAAAAGTTTAATATCTCGGTGAAAAAAAAAAATTGTAGAGAAATTTTTCACAACGCATTTTAAAGCGCAAAGATAGAGCTGTAAATTGCGTCTGAATTTTTTTCTGCGATTTTATTCCTAAGTTACACAAAATTCAAAAATTGATATTCTTTGCCATATATTTTTGTCTTGCTTTGAAATGTTGCGGTGTAAAGTTTGATAAAATATCATTCGATAAAAATTAATATAAAAGTATTTTAAAGTAGACTTTTTGTACTTTAAAATGTTTTTCGATAAAAATTCATACGATGATTCGAAAAGTTATTGAAGTTTTTATTGTGTAAAATTTTATTGTGTAAAAACTTTCTTTAAAAATGAAAGTCTTTATCGGTCGGAAAAAATTTTGAAAAATTTACAGTACAAATCAAACGTACTGTAACATTTTTCCTCTGTTGTCTTTTTTTCCGTAAGCATTTTAGTTTCGAAAATAAAAAACATTTTAGAAAAAGTTTTTACACAATAAAAATTGTTAATTATCGAAAAGTTATTGTATAAATTTTTTCAAAAAATGTTTTAAAGTTTAGAAAGCCTACTTTAAAATACTTTTGTATTAAATTTTATTTAATAGTAAAGTAAGTTTCAAAGTAAGACAAAAATATTACAACAAATATCAATTTTCAATTTTATGTAATTTAGAAATGAAATATTGTAGAAAAATATTCAAACGCATATTTAAAGGCCTATGATTGGTGCTTTAAAATGCACAGTAGAAAACTTCTCTAGGATTTTTTTTCATCGAGATGTTTAACTTTTCATAAAAATGCGAAACTCGCAAATGTTTTCAAACTTTTGGGCGAAGGTATACTCAGAATTATTTATTTAGAGTTAAACTTGAATATTCCGAATTCATTAGTTTTATTTAGTAATTATAATTTATCTAAATTTAAATTGCGATTTTGCATGGAAACTAGAAGTGAAATTTATCAATATGTTTTTTTCCTAATAATTCCCTCATTTTCCAGCTTCTTCTAAGGCAATGAATCGATAAGTAATAACATTTATATCTCGCGAAGGGCAAAAGAACAAAGAATCGATTGAGTACGCATTTCCGGTTAAGATACTGCAAAATGGATTCCTTCAATCATCAGAAAAGGTGACTGAACGTAGATAAGGTAAATGTTTCAATAACTGAATATATCCAATAATTAAAAAATCAATATATTTAGTATTAGAGAGGAGAGAGAAAGAGAGAGAGAGAGAGAGAGAGGGAGAGAGAGAGAGAGACAGACAAATATAGAGAATGGACTGTGCAATGCGTATCTAATTAGTAGAATTTAAACGTGATCGACAATAATGAGAGAGACCATGAAGACAGCCCAATCTTCTCCTCATTCTCTCTCTCCCATTACACCGTTGAATGGAAAGAGACGAAGATTGGCCGTCTTCTACGATCCCTCTCTCTTTTATTGAGACCATTTTGACATACAGATCGCGCAGTCTATTCTCTAGCTGCGTTTCGATATGTACTGCTAGTACTGAAAATCTATCGAGTTCACATTATACTGTAGATTTTCAGTACTGACAGTGTATATCGGAACACGCCTTCTTCTGTCTTTGATATCAGATAACAGGTGATATCGTACAAAGATTGAGAGATTTCTAATCTTGCTTATTTTCGATTTTTTGTCTTTACAATTTTCTACTTGTTGTCAATGTAAAAATTTCTTTTCAATTTCTGCGCCTCTCATTACGCTATCTATTGCATTTCATAACCAATACGAATCGAAGCCTATAACAGTCTAGTTGAAATTCACACGAAATTATATATAAGCAACTAAGGCTACCAGCTGAACTGTTATAGGGTTCGATTCGTATTAGTTATGTTGTTACACTGACGGTCCTTTAAAATTTAATATTGCATTTTATTTTCTCATTTTAAAGTGTTTTGTTATACTTTATATATTTTAAATGTTCCATTGTATATTAAGTTTATTATAATTGTAAGAAATTATCCCACACAATACACAATTCTAAAGGATATCTAAAGAATATCTATATTATAAGAGAGAGGACATCTTTAAGATGCCACTCGGAGAACTGTATTCTGTGGGACTTTTTTAATAAAAATACTTTTAAAATGTTATATCGGTTTTACTTCATTTTGTGGCATTATGTTTGGTATTTTTTTTAATTTTAAAATATACTTGACGCCTTTTTCTACATTTTTAATGTCTTTTCCGGTAGATAGTAATTTCTTTTGTAATATCGTTAATTAATAATCAATAACAATATACAATAGAATAAGTATATCTTTTTATTATAATAGTTCAATCATTGGAATACATTCTTATATTGCCACGTTAGTTATCCGATAATTCCGGGTTTGATCAATCCTGGCAGTTATCTGTATATTGAAGGAAAAATTGTTTGTTCAAGAAATGTGAAGAGCTAGTACATAGATAAAATGTCAGTTATATGGGATTTAAAATAGAAGTCTCGTGAAGTCTTAATTCGTAGAAAATTGACCAATCACAGTCGATTATTCTTCTCATACTCGACCGTGATTAATTTTCTACGACTTAAGACCCCACGATTGCTACGACTTCTATTACAGACTTCGCATTAGCGCACGTGTTTCAACGCTACACGAATTTACAAAACGTACGACGCGAGACATTCTGCATGTGGGCCGCGCAAACAGGCAGCTGCATAATACTACTATAAATGGCAACGGCAAGACGTTGACATGTATATGATATAGCACAGAGGTGATGGATTAAATGGAAAAACAGGAGTGTACAGTCTTTTGCATTACGTCTATATCTTTATTTTAAAACATGGTAAATCCTACGAGAAGTCTCTCTCTCTCTCTCTCTCTCTCTCTCTGCATAAGAAACGCGACATGTTTGTTTTTACCGAAGTCTTACAATCCTACGCGTGGTATCTTTATCCCACACGGAGAGAGAAAATTTAATTAAATATTTTCATTCTCGAATAGTTCCAAGTTTCAGCTGAATGCGCATACTGAAATTGAACGTTATCCACGAAACACGTGTCAGTTTCTATTCATATTTTTTAGTAACAAATAATGAATTATAAAAAGTAGAGAGTGTCGAGATAATTCAAAATAATATTTATTACGTGTCTACGCGATTGTCGCATACACACACATTCTGTAAAGAAATTTATACATTAAAAATTACGAAAGAGGTAGAGATTCTACTGTTAATTCAAATTATATTTTTAATACGATGTGAAAACGCTTAATTCATATATAGCTCGGTTAGATCAGCACATTTTCGACCGATTTTCAGTCTGTTCACGCTCCTTATCTCATCATCTTAGAATGTGAGCATGTGAGATAAGGATCGAGCGTCAGCCAAGCTGAAAATATACAAATCTCGCCGTGTCGTGAATTAATAACATAAATATTGTTTATTGGGATCTACAGGATCGAGAATTGATAAACTGAAAAAATAAACATTTTTATTACAGGAGTTACATGTGTTTTAATATCCCTTTTCAAAAACGTTGGTATCACGTGATCATGTTTTTGGTGTGAACTTTGAACTATTGACTGTCACGCGGCGCCGTGCTACATCTCAGAAACGTAGAGAAAATACACTCCAAGTGATGCATCCGCAACGGGCGGATAATCCACTTGATTAAAACACGCGACTAATTGCACTTGCGGAAATTCGTGCGATGCATCAAAGGGTGAGGGCAGGAGAAGGGCGCATTGCATCGAAGATACTGATGAGTTGCAGTGGCGGCGGCTGAAATGCCAGAGGGACATTTTGAAAATCTTTGGTTTAGCGCATGCGTCTCTGTGCATTCAATGTTCGACGGTATATACACGATGGAGCCGCTGTCGTCTTCAAGCCGTTGTCGCTAGAAGAAACGGTCCGCACTGTGCGTGTCGCACCGAATCCGGGAGAAACTATACGTATCTCTGATCGTCGCGGATCAGCGAATCAGTGCCAATCGATAAATAATCAGTGATAATCAATTCGTTGATGCCGGGGTTTTTTTTTTTTTACGAGACAAGCGGTCGTCTGTTTTCGTTTAGATAGGATCGATTGCAAGAGAGATCTTTCCCCAGAGAAGAGAGATAGAAAAAAAAAGAGAACACGACCAATTAGACAGTATCCAATCAATTTTTCAATACGCATTTCATATCGAACACCGAGATTGGAGGAAATGGACGATCCCTAGGCTAGTAAATGTTCCATGAAATTAATTTGGGACATCATAGCGAGAAATGCCTGGTGAAAATCGCGACCAGCTGTCGAGGGGCGGAGGCGTAAGAAGAGGTGGTAGTAGCGGAAATGCTCCAGTGGAACGCAGGGAGTTCTGGAGAGGCGGCGATGGCGAGCCGGATCTTCGTAATCGTGGAACGATGGCTACGATGATTCCCCTTCCACGCACCGGTTATTTTTCATCCGCTTCACAAAATCAAAAGATTGCCAAAACTGAGAAAAATCGACAAAAATTGATTCTGGATAGTCGCGGCGCCCTCACCACAGCTGTTGACCTCGTCAAGGAAGGAAGGATCGGCATACGGGAGGAAGAGGCGCTACAAAATGATTGGCGAATATCGACCGCTAACTGCTCGGCTATCGCGCAATCCGCCGAAGAATTCGATGATTCACATCGAGATGAAAAGGTGATTAATTAAAAGCGAAGTTTTCTCGACAAATGGACATAAACTTATAGGATACCTATCATGGAACAAGTCGGAATGGATTCCGTTTGGAATTATTTAATTATTCTCTAAATTTTTGTTGTATTTTCTAGGAAAAACGGAATAATTTCGATTAGAATTTATTCTGACATAATTCCATGAACACTTTGGTATCCAGATTGAAATATCAATTCTTAAACAATAACTGCATCGATGTATGACACAGTATATAGAAAGATTGAATTCAGGAAAATCGAAAAACGTAAATATATACAAATTTTATTAAAGAAAATTTTTAATATATATAATAGCTCATTTCAATACATTGTTCAGAACGTCTTTTAATTATTGCAAGTTTTTAAACTGTAGATAATGCTAGACAACAGCGACAAGCACAATGATAACAATAGTATAGAATAATAATTGTCTTCCCCCATTGTGCCGCGAGAGACATAAAAGACCAACTAATCTGATCACATATAGACCGTAGTATCCATCTGTTTCAAGATTATACATATATAATAGTATATATAAACAAAATAAAAAATCTGAACACTGATTGATAGACTATATCAGACTATACGACGATAGACACAGAATTCCAACTTGTCGAAATGTATCCCTATTGCCTTATTTTGTGTTCCTATGTTTCTACCGCACTGACATATGCATTTTCGAATTGAATTCTTTTGTTTCTGCCACAATCGCTGTTCCTCGCATTGTATTTAGAGTTTTTGACTTTATAGTATTAGGTTCGGAATGTTTGTTTCAAATTTTCTAGCTCAAAATAGTATATTGTATATTTAAAAAATTAGCGATTATATCATTTGATAGAGCAGAGTTCTTAGCTTTAAGAATCTGATTTCTTAATTGTGGTACGATGATTTTTAACGGAGTTTATAAGCATAAGCAATTAAAATCAAAATATCCCTTTACTTAACTCGCAAATAACTCAGGAACAAAAAATCGTAGGAACATATTTTTTTTTAAACAATTTTGTAGGGGAAGCTTCAAGCTTTTATGGTATCTATAGAAATAGATAGTCGAAAATTTTCGCAATATTTTGGACCACGTGAAAGACCTACAAAGTGAAAAGAAAATTTTTCAGAACCCGTAGTTTTTTAGATGTAAAAATTACCAAACTCACAGAAATAAAAAATATAGTAATCTTTCGAAAGTAGAAATTTCAAGTTTTCAAACCCTTTTTCTAAATTTAAATTTCGTTCATTTTTTACGCAGATGTATATACTATTTTAAGTTACAAAATTGAAACGAACTTTCCAAACAACCCAATAGTTATCTTTTAAAATAGCATTTCTGTTTTTTCAAAATTTTCCTAAAAATTTTGTTATAGATATTTTTAAAAATATATTAAACATTCTTCAACATTTGACTAAAAATATTGCAAAATATTACAAATACGCGAAAAATATTGTTTCTATGTTTACTTTTTATATAGGGTAGGGGTAGGGTTATTCTAACAGTTTCAATTTTAAAATAATACGAAAAATTACGATAGCAAACAATATCTATTTGCAATGACATGCTTATAATTACATTATACAATCATGATTGCTCCTTGAAGACACAAGCGCAATCTTTAAATAATCAATATGTTCTGTTCAAAAATAAAAACATTATCGAGAGAGATGAACAAAAAGGTCCCGTTCTATCTTAAATGGTTCCAATATATGTATGAAAATATAAACATAATTAATTATGTTCTTATTAGTACATTACAATTATATTTAACATTATAATTATTTTTTCTATATATGTGCCATCTTTTTCAAAACATCTTTAATCAAATACAACATGTTACAATTATACGTCTATTAGCATCATAGATATTCGTAAAATATCTAAGGAGTAATTTTCATACGATCATAGAGCACTCTATATATGTCGAAATTCAGCTTAAAATGGGTGACTTCTTGGAAGCACCATGAAATTAATTATCGAATTCAGAGAGAATGTCTTTTTATCATAATTTTATCCTATATGCCTTCTAGAATACGCTAATCAATAATACAATATTTTAGTAATAAAACTGGATTAGTAAATTTTATTTTTCTGAAGTTCTACTAAAAAGTATTTTAAAACAAAAAACAATTTCAGCCAAATTTCAGTGAAAAGCGAATGTTAAGTTAGGGCTGTTTATCAGCCAAAATGAAAAATTCCGAGATGTACAAATACATATTAAACTGTTATTTAAGTGAAGTCGAATGGTATATTGCTTATCTTCATAAAACGTTGGGAACATAAGAGAAAACGAATAAATCTATCACATAAATGCTATCATATTTATTGAAAGAGTAAGAAAAATTAAAATAAGAATTGAGCAATAAGGATTGTATTATTTAAATACGCGAATGCTTTTTTTGAGAAGAGAAATTCCGCAAAACATATAATTTGACACCATAATTGTATAACTCAATAAGATATAACTACTGTATTCACTGTAGGGAGGAGCACTAGTTTGTTATAGTCTCTATATGTAGTATATCAAAGGCGTAGTAAAAATAGAATGCGCAGGCGTATTACTAGATGCTTTTAATACTTGTGGAATCATTTCATCCTTGTATTTATCAGAAAGCAAGGACAAATGATAGTTGCTAGCGTTATGAGAGCAAGTGAAACAATCCTAATAAAACGTGAAAAGCATAATTGTTTTAAAAAAATATTTTTAATACCTTTAGTATGCATTATAATCATATATTCTGAAAAAGATGTGTATATTTATTGAAAAAATGTTATACATCTCAAATTGAACAGTCAATGCCTTAAAAATATAATTACCAGTAAGATATATTTATTATTTGTCGGAAAGTCGAAGGACAACACACGAAAATATTTTATTAATTTAAGCAATACATTCGTCGAACATAATGCGGTTATATTTTATAGCAAGCAACGGATCATTGAAAAGAATTAACATCAGTTAAATTAAAATATTCCTAAAAAATTTTTTTTATTTTATTTTCATTTCATCAGGCTCATTTGATACAAAAATCAACTGATAGTTTACATGATATTTAATATTTTACGTCAATATGTCAGACTAAAGTATAAAATATATCTTATAAACTATTTGTTTTTTTATATCTGTATCTTTATACTTTTATATGTAGAATTGTTAAAGGATTCATATTATGTAAAAAAAATTCATGTAATTCCATTTAAAAAGTGGGAGTAACTTTTATATCTTTTTGGTACCTCTACCTAGATAAAAAACAATATGATCAAAACACGTCCCCCTCGAAACCGTTCTACTTTCAACTGAAACATTTTTTCGTATTATCAAAAACAAGCGAGTTATTTAGGTGAACTACTTTAGATGCCTCACTCTGTATAAGGGTAACTTTTACCAACTCCGATTAACTTAATCGGCCGATTAATCCATTGACATTGGAAATTAACCAATCGCATTTGTCATTTCATTTGACGAAAAATGCGATTGATCAATTCCAGGCTAATCGGCCGATTAAGTTAATCGGAATTGGTAAAAGTTACCCTAAAGCATATAATGACCAAAATTATTTACATTTTGGACACAATATCGAATAAAAATTTTGCGTAAATTTTTAAATACCTAAAATATTTTATATTTTATTTAGAAACGTTGATAATTGATAATCATTCGATTTCCCATGATTAAGGCTGAGATCGAGGATCTAGATGTGTCTACGAATATGAATAGCTTTAGCTTTTATAATTTTGGATTATTCTTCTTTTTATTATTTTTTTTTATACTGAAGATCAAAATAATGGTCGAAATATTTACGTATATTATATTGTATGTACATGAGACCACAATAAATTAATATTTGCACATTTATATCTGTGTTAGCTCATCAAGACTTTCATTTTTTATTTAATTTTTTATTTAATTATTTCTTATGAAAATTTAAACCTTTAATTTGATATTAAATCATAAAAATTGTACTAATATAAAAATTGTCAAGTAGAATTACAGTCACGATAACATTAGTTCTGCTTGAATATGTTTAATGATTTGCCTTGAATCATTATCTTTTCCTTGAAAATTACAATATTCTTATTTATTCTCGTGATTCAAAATTGAACGACGCAGTTTTTTGGGTATTATTAATATAATATATTAAAACAATAAAATAATGATTTCAAATCTTATTTTGACTGTGAGAGTTTTTAAATTAATTAATACATTAACATAATAAAATAACGATAATTTCAAGTTAGGTGAAATATGTAAGTAATAATATTATCACAAAACTATATACTATTATTTATTTGTTCCGTGATCGCAATTGGGTGAGTCATTTCACCAATTACGACGTCATTACTGTCAGTCCTTTTATCTTGATGCATCGCCCGCACCATCTTGCAGTGATGCACGATTCAATAGTCAATATTTTTAAGTCGAATTCGGTTTCACCTATATCATACGTAGGTATATATAGGTGCATATGACAATTAGAAATAATCGAGATGATTAAACCGTTTATTTCGAACACTATCTGTCAGTTATTTCGTGGATAATGTGGTTTGGAACTCCTAATAGACATAGCGAATCATTATTTGCATTAACTGTGCGTATCTTTCCAATCACGAATCGCAAGTTTTCCGGTCGACGATTAATGAGTTCGTAGGAGAAAGGAAACGGACGGTGCCGCTGTGAAAGCTATAAACAAATATTCTCGCCTTGTCCTATTAATTTCCTTCGTTGTGATTTTCATTCGATCGTATTGCATGATCGTTTTTCGTTATAGTAACCAGAGATTATCTTTCTAAAAATCCGCATCATGCTAGAATTACTGTAGCAAGCGTGATACACGAGCAACTATCGAGAGCTATTACAAATTCATCAATTGTGTACCCATAATTATTATTAACAGCTTCGTTAGTCTAGTAAATATTTAGTGTATAATATATTATAAGATAGATCAGGGCTTTTCCGTCTATTTCTCGCGATAACGTAAATGCTTCTGAACAGCACGTTGATTATTTAAAAATTATACTTGTGCTCTCAAGATGCAATCCTAATTGTATTATATAATGTAATTGTAAGTAATAATAAGTAATACATTACTGCGAAGAGATATTGTTTGCTATCGTAAATTTTCATATTACTTTAAAATTGAAACTAACGACATATAGTTCTATCCTAGTACATTACCTTGAGTATTATATTATTGTTTCGGAAAATTATGCGCGATTTTATCAGATATTTGAAAGTACGCATCGGAGAAAATAGTGAAAGTGACTTTATCTGCAAATAATAGTATCGATGCTGGTAAATATTTATATAAGGTCAGTTCTTTCTAAAGTCAATGACCTTAACATATGTTGTTAATTAAAGTCATAACTGTGAGTTATCTTCAACGATTTTCTGAACCGCCGTTCGGTATTCAATAAAAAATTAACAAAAAAAATTTTTTTCAATGTCTTATTTCTGCTACATACAATATTAAGAACTATCCCATATCCTCCCTTCCTTATGTAATCATTTTCCACACGAGACCATTTCACCTCTCTTCTGCCTATATAGGGGTGATAACTTTTCACACAAAGCGATGTCCATCCCATCTTGGAAAGTCATACGCCTCTAGGTAGTGGAAACTCACATAGAAAGTCGAACGGTTCTTGGCAGGGAAAGAAGTGGGATAAACCCCACTTTTCGTGAAAAGTTGTACGCTTCTAGGCAGTGGGGGGTGGGATAGATCTCTCTTTGAGTGAAGTCATTAGGCAAAGAGAGGAGGATTTAAGATTGACATTGTATGTAGCAGAAACAAGATGTTATTTTTTAAACGTCTTTTGTTAATAACTTTTTAATAAATAAAGTGCGACGGCTGAAATCTGTTGGAGATCACTTAAGGACTTTGACAAGATATGTTGAGATCATTGACTTTTGAAAGGGCTGACCATATATAATATTATATAAATATTTACCTTAGCATTAGCTAATTGGAACCGAATTTTTGTCACTGTAGTATTAAAGAATATATACATAATAAGTATATACGTAAGCGTGAGATAATATCAACAAAATTATTTTCTCAAAGATTTTTCTACATAATAAAATAACTTTAATAATTTTTTGTAATAATATTGAGCATTAGTCATAGAGTTATATGTATAAATAGACTACCGACTTCGCCTCCATGTTTAAAGACAGCACTGGGCAACGCCATATTTGTGTTTACTCATTTTCACATATTTAAATGACACGGATATACTGTTCAAGTTAAAATAATAACTTTTAGGGCCTATATTCAGGACATGCTAACGATGTTAAAGCATTAATAAGTTCAAATATTTTATAATATGTATAAACATGAACTATCGTGTGAAATGACATAACTTGGCATGACATGACATGAATAAAATGTCATTTGTGATCATTTCTGTTATAACTAACGTAGTGTTTTTACATAAATTCACGCGATAGTCACAAACAGGACGCATATGTATATTCGCACATATGAACAGAAACAAAGACAGCTTGGAATTAGAGGTCTAGATTTACAAGAATAACGCAAACTGTCCGTCATTTTTTACCTATACAACACGGTGCGAATGAGATATAGGCTGCTTCACTGTATGTGAAGATAGAGATATAAGCTGCCTTCACTGTATGACAAGATCGACTGTATATCGAGTATAGAACTTGTTGTTTTTAACTGACTGTTTAATATTAAATAATATAGAAACAATACTTCACAGAGCTTGTATATCGAGTATAGAACTTGTTGTTTTTAACTGACTGTTTAATATTAAATAATATAGAAACATTAAATTCAAATAGTATGGTACATTAGTATGGCACTTTTTATTTATTAATATTGTATAATATATGTATAACTTTTTTTTGGAGGGTGGACAAACGAAAGTAATGGGTGGACAATCAC
This sequence comes from Cyphomyrmex costatus, assembly GCF_001594065.2. Classification (NCBI taxonomy): domain Eukaryota; kingdom Metazoa; phylum Arthropoda; class Insecta; order Hymenoptera; family Formicidae; genus Cyphomyrmex; species Cyphomyrmex costatus. Next base: position 708,125 of record NW_017278534.1, on the reverse strand, counting down.
GTCCGCGTTGTGGACAAACGATTCCCGTACATAATTATGAAAAATAATCACTTGGGGGTGCTACAATTTTTTTTGTGTATAACTTCTTTTTAGAGGGTGGACAAATGAAAATAACGGGTGGACAAACGTGGACAAACAGTGGACAAACGAATGCAATAATGATTTTACCAAAATTCGCATTTAGCGGTGCCGACTTCACAGAGCAAGTTAGTATACAGTGAAATATTTTCTCTTTCATCTGTTGTGAAAAGCAGCCAACTGCGCCATTATTGTTTAAAAATATAAAAAATTAATTCAATGTTAATTTTAAATTACGCGCATTCCTAGCTATCACTAAAGCTATCACTAAACGAACATAGATCTAAAATGGCAGTCGAAAAAAAGAAGGGGGAAAACGCCAACAAAGGAATGCGCTACTCTTATAAATCTAGAGCTCTACTTGGAATCAGGTTCATTTCTTTCTATCGCATTGAGTCGGTAGTCTAGATATATAAATTGTGGTGTTGGCACACGTATACGTGCACCCACATATCTACATATTGATATATGTGACTGTTCATATATGTATATATTATACATATATATATTTTATATACATATTATGTATAATATTATATATATATATTTTATAATGAATATATGTATATACATTAAAGTACAAATATATATATAATCTTCACAGATTTAAATGTTTTTGCAAGTGTCGTAGGCTGTTAGCAGTTAGCGTGAAATGTAAGACTACAATGCAATAAAATCTCGCCCACGCATAATTACACAAGCAATCATATTGCAAGCAAAGCACTAATTAACGGTGCACAATGTATTGTGTGTAATGCCAATGCATATATCGAGTCATTGCTGATAAACGATTTATTATTTATACAAAAATATTATGCTAATATACAATTGAAATTTTATTACTTTGATATAACTTAAGCCGGCATCATACTTGTTTTTCTGCTAGATTAGAATCTTGTCACCGTATATGGTGACAAGAATCTAATAATGCAGCTAGCAATCCAGCAAGAAAACCAACATGATATGCCGCCGGCTTTAACAATATATTTAATGTATACCTTAACATTTACTTTAAGATTGGAAAGCAGCATAAATGTACACACCATTTTCGACAATTGATTTTCAACATGTATAATAACACTTAAATGCTGAAAGAACAAAATAATGATTTTAATCGTTATTGAATTTGCACGCTTTCACTAACAAGTGAAGAAAAGATTGTATATATTGAGCCAACTGAAATAAAAATTGCGTTAAATCAAGCGATTTTTTGCGGATAAACTTATCGAGATCAAGTCACTTAATTACAAGCATACCGAATGCGTTTAATTGCATCTCATAATGGTTTAATTATGATAATGAATGCTAATCTCTTCTTCCATTTCTGCCTACACATTCGCCATTTCTTGAATAATTGGTGATGAATGGAAAGATACCACAGATTTATGTGCAGGTCTGTACAAAAGGGAAATGCGGCGGATGCATCACACTCTACTAATATTAAGGAATTCTAAATTCTTAATTAAAATATAACTATTTTTATTATTTCTCTTCAAATTAATTTCACATATCCAAATATATTAATAATTCATAAAGTAATAATTTAAACACATTCAGTCTAATGTCACTTCTCTTAATATTTGTGTTACAAAATATTAAATAAGTATTATCAAATGCTTCAGTGATTGAATTGATAAAGACGCTTGTTACGATATGTAGGAAAATCCAAATTTGACACTAGCTGAGGTAATATTTTTCGCAATGAATTCTTTACAGTGTTTCGGAATACTTATTAACATCAATATCTACATATATATCAATCATGAAAATTACTGATGTTTAATTATTTTTATTCGTTATTTTATTTTATTCGTTAAGAAAAACTTCTTTAATTTAAATTATAATATAAAAATATTTATGTTTGAGAGAGATTTGAACTCTTTGCTCAACATTTTGTCGACTCAAAACAATCATCTTTTTTCAAAACAGAATCCAACAATTGCCTGAAAGATGACGAAAACGTGTGAAAAGTGAAGGGAATTACTTTGATTAGGTTAATATTCGTTTTTTTAAATAATTTTACATCGAAACTTGGCAAAAAGGCCGAGAATTAAATTGTATAGACCTAATAATCATCCGGAAAAAAATTTTTCATATATAATTACGAGGGTAAATCAATAAGTACCACCAATGTTAATAATGAAGACACAAGTTTTTCACAAATTTTTTTTATTTTCCAACGTAATCCCCTTTTAGGAGGATATACTTTTCCCAACACCCGTGCCATTTTTTAACCTCTCCGAGAAATACGATTTGTCGAACTCTGCAAAATAGGCCTGTTTCGGCGATGATCTCTTCATTCGACGTAAATCGTAAATCTCTTTCCACCGAGTCATTTTTTTCAAGTTTGAAGGCAGGAAGAAGTTGCAGGGGGCCAAATCCGGAGAGTACTGCCGTGATAGTTTTTCCCTTCTCCAAATAGTCGATGAAGATCATGCCTTTCGCATTCTAAAAAACAATGGCCATCATCTTTACGGCCGATGGAACCGTCTTAGCCTTCTTCGGAGCACGTTTACCGGGTAAAGTCTGTTTTGACTATTCCTTAGTTTCCGGTGTGTAATGATGATTCCATATTTCATCAATGGTTATAGTTCGACGCAAAAACTGCGGATTGCCCCTAAACAGCTCCAAACACTGCTTTAAAATTGATAGCCGTATCTGCTTGTTATCTACCGCGGCATCCATCGGACCGACAGCTTTTTCATTCTCAAGTTGTCATGCAAAATATCGAATGCCGTTCCGTACGACACTTACAGCCTCTGCTACTTCACGCACTTTTATTCGATAATCAGAGAGAATCATGTGGACTTTTTTATTTCCTCACGTCTACCGGGCGACTTTTAGAGCGGTTAATAAGCGCTTATTAAAAACAAATGAATAACCATGTTCGAATTTATTGAACCAATATCTGATCGTTGTCATAGATGGCGAAGGGTTTCCATAGACAGCATCCATTACGTTTTTATTTCTTCGCACGTTTTTCCATTCAAAAATAAAAAGCAAATCACAGATCGATATTGCTCTTTTTCCATTGCATCGAAAAACATCAAATACGCTCACTACGAATTGCTGTCAAATCATTACTATCGCATGAATCACTCTGAAATTTTATATGGCGTTGTTTGAAAGATGGTAGTACACGATGGTAAAATGTTAACTTGCATCAGCAACGCTGCCTGTTTTCAAACGGGTACTTATTGATTTACCCTAGTATATATTATATACCCTAGTATATATTATATATGTATATATTATATACATATTCACCGAAGTATGTACAATTAATGCGATCCGGACACGCCAAGTTTTTCCTTCACTATAATCTAGTTGACCATTTTAGTCACTTCAATCTATTTTATGTGTCTTGTGTGGTGAGATACTTTGGCTAATTGCATTTATTTCATATTCGGTTTTTTATTAATAATAATAAGAATGTAATATTCGATACCTTTTTATGTACTATATATTTTTACATTTTTTAAAAAGGTTTTTTTTTTTAAAGATTTCACTGCTTTTTGTAAATTTTTGAAAATGTAATAATATAGAATTTAAATCTTCTAAAAATAAAAAGATAATAGTAATAATAATAATAATAACTTGTATTTATTGAAAATATTAGGTTAATAATATATATAAATAAGAAATAATAATTAATTCGCTCCCTTTCTTCCATTCTTTCCTTTTCCCCTCTCTCGCCTTCTCCTGCCCTCTCTCGCCTGCACTTTCTCTCGTCTTTTCTTATTCTCTCCTTGCCCTCACTTTCCCTCTTTTACGCTCTTATTTCCCCATAATCCCCTCCCCTCTCTCTCTTTCTCTCATGTGCATTAATGACTTACATACATTAGGTGTATTCAGTACGACGACCGCGGTCGACCGTTCACTGAGTGAGCTCTTATATCAGTTTGGTCTATATTTTTAGATTTAACGGAATATGCCAATCAGATATAAGAGCTCACTAAGCGCTCAGTGAGCGGTCGTTGTACTGAATGCACCCATTGCTAATTTTAATGTAATATTACTTAAATGAAAGCATTGTGAAAATAGCTTGATGGACAAAACGGTTTACATGTATGCGTTTATACGTATATGACTAAAAAAAATTTGAAAATCTGAAGTGGTCCCTTTTTGGGACTCGAACCCTGCTCTCGATATATCGACTATATCAATTTTATTCGGACTATTCGCAATTGAAAGATTGTGCTGGCATTATATAATAAGTTTTGTTAGATGTTCGATTTCAGTTTTATATATAGTTTCTGAATAATTTAGTCAAAAGTTTGTCGATGTCAAAACTCCGGAAAAAGCTAGTGGTAGCGTCGCGAATTGGCAGCGGCACACGAACGCATATAATACGCAATGATATTTGTCACATCAAGCAGTCAAGCGATCAAATTTCATATTTTTAATATTTTTATGCATTTGGCATCACGATGCTACCGCGTCGCTTGATATGGACTTTTCTTCCGGGTAGAGTTAAAACTATTCAGGGATTGTTTTATCTGTACATTTTTTAAATGTTTTTTTCTTAATGTATGTGGAAATTGAAAATTATTAATAATAATAACGCTACACTAACACAAGGAAAAATTGGAGACCATTGTCGGTTATACTTTGATCATTTGAAACTAATTTAGAAGTGAATCAACAACTCTGAATAGTTTTTAAATTATTGAAGCATAACTGACAGTGATGTGGTAACAATATGAACTAAGATTTTATTAATTTTATTTCAATATATATCAATTTTTCCTTGAAAACGTAGTGTCATTGCTATAATTTTCAATTTTCAATAGAGGAGAAAAATACATAAAATGTGAAAAGTAAACAATCCTCGAACGGTCGTAAAAAAGTGGAAATTCATACACTCACATAGACAGCTCGTTAAAACGCGAGTTTTAAACTTTCGTCGTATGACAATAATCTTTTTTTTTTTTTTTACACAATTTCAAATCTTGGCCATCTAAAAAGATCTGTTTCCCTTTATATTTGCTGTGTTCGCTCACCATTTACGCTTCCACGCTGACGCACTTCTCCCTTTTCTCTTCTCTTTCCAGGAGAACGCGGAAACCAACCGGGATAGACTGCGCGCGACGGAGAGTCGCGTATCATACGGCTCGTCGTCGTCGTCGGCAGCGGCAGCGGTAGCGGTAGCGACAGCGGCGGCGACGGCGGCGGGCATCGAGGTTGAAGGCGTCGTCAGTGCATGGAGCACTGTACGGAAGGGACGGCGGTTGCCGGCGTCGCCGCCACCACCCCTGTCATTGCGCAGGCTGGACTCAGGCTCTGGCGCCGCAGCAGCGTCTTTCAACCCCGTCGTTGCCGCTGCCACCACACAGAGATGCGCTGTTGTGAAGGGCGCCGTCGCTGTCGATGCCGCAGCGCCGAGACCGCAGTGTATTTACCAGGATCGTCCTCTCGTCTCTGAGACTAGCAAAGAGGATGCCATGGAGCCGGAGACTAAGGAGGAAGACGAACGACGCTCGACAACGCCGAGTCCCGAGGTAGGGTCTTTTTTCACCACCTTTTTTTAATGAAAGCATTCTTTTTTGTGTGCATGACAGCGTGTATGTAAAGTATTCTGAGTATATTTATATTCATACGTAAGAGAGAGAGAGTGATTTTGAGATTTGTTCTCTAGTAAAGTCTAGGGCGCATAAAGGGTTCTTTAAAGATAAACGACTCTTTGTCGCGCTGCGATTTGATGTATTTGTGGTAAATTTAAATTGTATATCTAGAATGATTTATATAATATATTATATCGATGTGTTAATATCATCGTTGAATCTACAATACATCATTAATGCATTCAAGACAAAGTTGTTTTTTTCTAAATTATTAAACTGTTCCGTTCAGACTCTGTCAATAATGTGATATTTATTACGAAATTAAATAAAGTCTCTAAACTTCAAAAAATTGCACAACAATAATTACAATTAAGATTTCAAACGTAGAGTATTTTCGGTCATTTAGAAGCACAGCAAAAATTAACGATAGCACTACAAGCATTCAATTTGACAGAAGTTAATTTTCTAGTTCAGTTCATTATTTGTACGTATATTTCGCGAATGTATTATCACTGTTTCAAATCTAATTTTAATACAGATATTAGGGCTGCGTCAAATTGCAATGTAATTCATCTTGAAGTAGTGCATGTTTTTTTTCTTTAATTTCTAATAAAAGTAAACCTATGTGAAAGAAACAGAGTTGAAAGCCGCTGCTTTGCGAATTGCCTTATGCTCGTGGCTCGTGGCGCACGAGTATATACACCTTCACTAACATATCTCGTATTGATTTTACGGGAAGCCGTCGGCTTTCGTCTCTGTCTCGCACTTGTCATCCACCGGCCCCTTCTCTTTCTCTCTCTTCCCCCCCCACCCTTTTTCTCCCCTCCTCTCTCACTACTTCTCTGTCTTGCTTATTCTCTCACTCACTCATATATTTTCCCTCTTCACGCACACGTACGCACATTTCTCCCCTCCCCTCCCGAGCCCGGTCCAAAGTGGTTCCGTCTTTTTTCTTTCTGAACCTGGCCCTTTAATGCCCATTTCCATCAATGCAGATTAACTTTAATCTCGGTTCAATTTACTCTTCATCTTTTTCTAATTCTAAAAATTAAAAAAAGATGAACAGTAAGTTAAACCGAGATTAAAGTTAATCTGCATTGGTGGAAACAGGCATAAGTCGTCACCTTCCAAAATGCGTCTGTGTTACATTACTTCTCTATTCATTCTCACTTATGAACATGTTGAAAATTTCAAAATATTTCTAAATGCAGCATGTTTCTTCTTGTATACATTATTCGAGATAATTGATATTTTGCAGATATATGAACATCTTACTTGAATAGAGTGAACATTTAAGTAAAGTAGTTAATTGTAAATTTCAATAAACAAAGAGTCATAAATTTTGCGTTTAAAACAAAGCAATTTTCTGTGTCATGTATGATACATATGTAGTAAATATTAAAAAAAAAATATCTATATTATCATAAAATGATTGCGTTGTATCATTTGTTGAGCTTGAAAAGCTACGAAAAAAAATCATATCAATACAATCACAAAAAATCTATTCTTACGTGCAATATGAGAGCAGAAATCGAGAGAAAAAATCTTTTGCAATTATAGTTATGTTTGAGGAGGAGTAAACATTACAATGAGGACGTTAGCAGTGAGGAGGAAGCTAAGCAGGCTAGCACTTCCCTGCCTAGCCACAGACTACCATCTTTGTATCGCGGAACGTGGCCTATCAGAAGAGACGTATGGGCTAATCAGCAAATTGGCTTTCCGACCCAGCAGAGCACATCACTCGCACATAATGTAAGTTATAACGGTATAATTGCGATTCATACTGTTTCTCGTACTATACGGGATGTCGCAAAATCACCGCCTATCCTCTTAATGGTTAAAAGGACATCCGGTAGTTTTGGGAAAACGATTTTAAAATATTTAACATAATATGATCCTAAATAATTTGATACTCCAAAAAGTGTCTCTCTAAAGAGTCTAATGCTTAATTTCTTCACTTTCAGATAAATTACAGATAACTTTATCCAGGAGATATCTCTAGGATAAAGTTATCTAGAGTTGAAAAAATTGGGCATAAGAAATAGCATTCTTTAAATGTTTGCATGTTATCTGAAAAATAAAAACATTGCTTCAAATTCTATGTCCATGTATAGAATGTGACCAGCGTGATAAGTTTGTCGTCGTCATCGAACTCTGTGGGTTTCGAAGGCAACTCTACGGAGCTACAAGGTCATCGTCGACTAGGTGCCAAGGTGGACATGGTGTATAATCTACTCGGTATGCTCGGAAAGAATGGCCGAGATGATATGAGCACAACTTTGCTCTCTATGAGCACTTCCATAGATAGTTGTCTGGTGATGAGACAATCCGGTTGCCTACCGTTATTAGTGCAACTGATTCACGCACCTGGACAAAATCCTGACACTCGAGACAGAGCTATGCAGGCATTACACAATGTGGTGCATGCCAAAAGTGACGAGAGAGCTGGTCGCCGAGAAGCACGAGTGCTTCGATTCCTCGAACAGTTGCGCGATTATTGTCAGAATCTGAGAATATCCTTGGAACGGGATCAACTCGCAGAGGACCTTGAGAGGGGACATCCCGCGGCGACAATAGCTGCGCTTATGAAACTATCCTTTGATGAAGCCCATCGCCATGCGATGTGCCAGCTGGGCGGCCTCCATGCGGTCGCGGAACTCATTGAGATGGATCATTTGGTCCATGGCAGCGAGAGCGATGATCAGAATTGCATTACATTGCGACGATATGCGGGAATGGCGTTGACCAACTTGACTTTCGGCGACGGCAATAATAAGGCACTGCTCTGTTCATTCAAAGAATTTATGAAGGCGTTAGTCTCGCAATTGAAAAGTCCCAGCGATGACCTGAGACAAGTGACAGCGAGCGTTTTGAGAAATCTATCCTGGCGTGCCGACAGTAGCAGCAAACAGACTCTGAGAGAAGTAGGTGCGGTGACAGGTCTGATGAAAGCCGCTATGGAAGGCCGCAAGGAATCCACCCTCAAATCGATCCTGTCCGCTCTGTGGAATTTGTCGGCCCACTGCAGCACGAATAAAGTGGATATCTGCGCTGTAGACGGCGCCCTAGCCTTTCTCGTAGACATGCTGAGCTACAAGGCTCCGTCCAAGACGCTTGCGATAGTCGAAAATGCCGGTGGTATCTTGAGAAACGTATCGAGCCATGTGGCAGTACGAGAGGATTATCGAACCATCGTGAGAGAGAGAGGCTGTCTACAAGTTCTCCTGCAACAATTAAAATCACCCAGTTTGACGGTAGTCAGTAATGCCTGCGGAGCGCTCTGGAATCTGTCCGCGCGATGTTCCCAGGATCAACGTCTCCTTTGGGATCTGGGCGCTGTACCGATGCTACGTAGTCTCGTTCACTCTAAGCACAAAATGATTTCGATGGGTTCTAGTGCGGCCTTAAAAAATCTATTGAGCGCTAAACCTGGCTGTAACAATCTCGTCCACTTAGACTCTACCGCTCGAGGACTGGGACTGTCAACCTTGCCAAGCTTGGTCGCTCGCAGGCAGCGGGCTCTGGAACAAGAAATCGACCAGAATCTGGCCGAAACGTGCGATAATATCGAGCCGAGCACGTCACCAACCAGCAAAAGCGAAAAATTCATGTTTAAACTTGATCATAGCTTTCTTGGCATCAACACTCATGGATTGCGTTCCTATCAATTGCACAGTCAGCCTAGCACGTCTACTGCCAAATGCAACGGAGTTGCCAGGAGCGAGAGTAGAGATTCGATGCGTTCCGTGACGAGCACCCATTCTGACACTATGTTCGAGCGGGTAAATCGTCATGTTCTGAATGGTATATCACCCACCGATGCGCAGGTCAAGCAACAATCTTCATCGTTGCATTCTGCTGTCGGATTCGGCAACACCAACATGTATGGCGATGTTCACGCGAGAACGACCTCCTCCGAAAGAAAATACACTTTGCATTATAAAAACGCAATACCGGAACAATTAAAACCTTCCGACGTTTTCGGTTCGACATTAAACAAGCTGAGATGCACGAATTCGACTATATCGTGGGCCGCAGTGCCTAATCAAGAACCCTCTCAGACTTCGCTACATTCTTCCATCGAGAATAATATATCCCTAATCGATCAAAGTATGTCATCCTTGTCCAAAGCTGATAGTCAATCTAGCGTGTCCGAAGAAGTTGAAGCGACCGTTCATATTAAATTGGATTATCGAACCACAAATGATACTGCAGACAATTTTAAGACAACCTCCTATTTGCCCGATATTCCTTCTACAAAAGAAAATGCGAGAAAAGTCTTATTGCGCCAACACGACACGTTAAACGGCATTCAAAAAGCAATATCGCCTGTAACGATTGTTCAAAGTCCGGACGATAATTTATTCGGTGATTATGCTGAAACAGATTTGGATCAACCAACAGACTATAGTCTTCGGTACGGTGAGCAAACTATAGACGACGAGAAGCAACATTCTGATTTCTTCTCGGGCAATGATCAAGGACTTCAGCACGAGGATACAATTAAAACTTATTACACGGAAGGAACGCCGCGCGCATCCTTGAACTCATCTAGAGCCACTTCCGCTTCCGATCTGCAGGATGATAGCCGTATAAGGAGCTTGTCGAAGAAATTACCTGAACGCTATAAGTCGAAACATGTGGAAGATCATGGTGAATGCAAAGCGTCGTCCTTGACGGACGTACCAAAACTGAACAACTTTGCCAAATCGGAAACGGAGTTGAATTTACGAGACGTGACACATCTTACGGACGATGAAAGTGCAAATCATTCGTTACCATATCTTGAACATCAAAGTAAGCAAAAAGGCAATCGAGAAGATGCAATTATGCAAAGTCATTCAAGGTAATTGTGCTTTCTAAATAATCATGATGCTTCATATTTATACAGAATCCATCAATGTATTTAAATATAATGAATTGTTATATTATATTAGAATGCTTTTTAATAATTGTTTGTGTGATATTTGCGCAGTGTAAGAACGACGCCAATTTCAATGGTATTAGGAACTTCTGAATATAATGACGATCATAATGGGGAATCCAGTTCTAGGATTAATAATCTAGGTAATCTAACACTTTATTTAGTCTAAATAATTGTTATAACTTAAACAGATTTAACAGGATTTCTCACAAATAATATAAATTTACAGTCTCCAAACCAATAAAAGTAAATAAGGATTTACCATCAAGTGACATTGAACTGTCAGCTTGCAGCACTAGTTTAAAGACTTCCAATAACGATTCGGGATGTAAGTATGGTACATATAATTTTACGAAAATTATGAAAAAATAGACTGATTCAATAAACAAAAAAAACTTTCTGGATATGTATAGATCAAGTTAGTGATGGAGACGAAGATGATGAGGATTTACTGACCGCTTGTATTAACATGGGAATGCAAAATAATCGGTAAAATATTAATAATTACTGTGGCAATTATGCAATTTGTTACTTTACTATTTTCACGAAATTATCTTATTTTGTAGGCATAGACATTCTTTTATAGGAAATAATCTCGAAAAACTTCCTCGATTAGAAACTAATCTGACTCGATATCAAACTAGTCATGCTTTAAATCAAATCGAACACAAAGGAACTGTAATGTTCGATAGTTCATCGTTTAATGTCAAATATGTAGAGTCTTGTGACAACACAGCTGAAAACATTTTGACAGAGAAAAATAGAGAAGACGAGAAAGATCATAATGGAAAACTGTCTAAAAAGAATCTTCAGTTGGAAACAGTCACAGTAAGAATATTTCAGATTGCTTTTTTTAATATTCATTTTTCATATCATTCTATATTATATACAAGGTGTCCCATAATTCTCCTGATGTATTTCGTGTACAGGTAGAGCGGACTAAACTGAGACGGAAAGTCTTGTACTATTTTATAATTTTCACAATAGTTAACGAGATATGTCTAAAGATTACTGAATACGCGCATCCACCCGGCCTAGTAATATCTACTATTGCCGAGTGTACGCCCATTGGTAGCTCGGCGTGCGGGCCGTGAGGAGTGGTAATGGCCTAGCAGCGGCAAGCGCGCCGCCCGAGTCATGATGTTTAAAAACTCGCGACGGTGTGCGCAGTGCGGGACGTTTGTCAGACGCGCGTATTCGGTAATATTCAGACATAATTAATATCCCGTTAACTATTGTGAAAATTGTAAAATGGTACAGGACTTTTCGTCTCAGTTTAGTCCGCTCTTCCTGTCCACGAAATCCGTCAAGTGAATTATGGGACACCCAGTATAATACTTATTTTAATCACATTTTAAAAGGTATTTTGTTCACAGATAACGCCAAACATGAATAATATACATGATGAGAAATCAAGTAACACTACGATCAGTGTGAAAACAGTGAACAGTAATAATCTCAGCAATAATTTCTCAGAAGGAGCAGTATCTACATTACAGACATCTAATACATTTTTAGATAAAAACATTTCCGATAATTTTGTCATAACTGATGAATGTGGCACAGATCAAAATGGCTCCATTAGAGAAGACGAAGCAATAATGGATGTTCGACTTGCAGATATATCATCTATGAAGCAATCAAAAGATTCTGAAAGCAGCGAATCGATCGATTCTGTTGAGCAGTCCGAACATGCGCTTTTAAAACTATGTATTCAATCCGATATAAAATCCGAAGGCAACATCACATTGAACCAGAGTAATGCAGATTATGTTAAGTCACAATTAGAGCTATACAATAAACAAATAGACATTATAAAAGGAAAGAATAATGATGAAACTGAGATTGAGGATAACACAAATGATAAACCAGAAACAACCTTTGAAATCGTAAGAACCGTAGATATTCTTCATCGTGACTGCGCAGAGAAACATACAAAAGAAGAGACATACAGACGACAGAGAGATCCCGATGCTATGATTGCTTCGTTAGATCGATTGACGGCAGCACTAGTTCAACAAACTGAAGCGATACGTGAACGAGACTCCGGTACAATGAAACAAAGTTTAACGTGCGACACGTGGAATGAGGATTCGCCCAATGACATTTCTTTTCCCAGCATTAGCATAAGCGCGCCGTTGGTTGCTTCATTTAACAGCGATGCACAGGAAGATCAACGTACTAATATGTCAGAGAATACCGAGCAAATTAACATGACAGAGTCAAAAATCATCCAACGCGAGGCTATCAAATTAGCAGAAGCGGTGGACGCAGAAATAAATAATCAGAACGAGCTCGAAACAACGAGTTTGACATCCATTGACCTCGAGGCAATCAAACCGCCGTCCTCAATGGGAAGTTTACTTTCACTGACGGCAAGTTACGCTGGTACTGCTGACAACACTGAGACTTTCATTAACCGAGATAGGTGTTATTCTACGTCACTACCACCGGCGCCAGTGAGAAATTCTAATGATTCCCGCAACGTGCGGAAGAAATCTTTGCCAATCGGTGTGGTGGCCAAGCGAGCATTAGGTCAAGGTCAGAGCCACACGACTAGCTTGGAAAATCTGCTGAACGAGTGCACCAGCTCACATTTGGAGAATGTCAAACCACCGTCTATGATGGACGAACTGCCGGATGTAGGTGATATGGAGAATAGCATGTTGAGTGTAGCTAGCATTACATCGGAGATCGCGGATTCGAAAGAACAAGACTCACATAATTTGACTGGCAGTGATCCAGTAGTATTCGAGATGCTAAAGCCAGTTGCTAACGTGCTGTCCATGACATGCATGCGTTATGTCGAAGGTATGCAGAGTAGTGCGAGCAACAGCCTGAGTGAATGCCTAGAGAACATTAATCCACCATCCTTATTCAATGAGGTGACTGAAATGGACGAATCCACGATGGAAGCAACTATATGCGATAATATATGCAGCGATACTTTGTGCATAGATGTGGAGTTGCACACTGATGAAGTGGTACATTCAATCGTAGCAGAGATAATCGATGAAGCGGAGAATGATACTGACGAGGCAGTCACGCCAATTTCGTCCGAATATTGTGTTAGCAGCTCGGCGGAATCGACACCGAAGAAGCGACCAAATTCGAAAAGCTATTTAACCCCGAAACAAAAACGAAACTTAGCGAAAGAGAGATACAAGACGTATACTATTGCCGCAGAAATTGTCAAGAAAGAAGAGGAAGAACGACGAAGACAAGACGGCGTCGTCAACGATACGGATAATAAAATTCCACGTAGAAAATGTTCTCCCTTCTCGAAATTAACGCCAAAGCAACGTAGGCAAGAGAATAGAGCGAGATTCCAGACACAAGTACTAGAGAATCCCTTTCCGGATCTAAATGCAGTTCAAACTAAGGAAGAGATACACAAAATAACCACTGAAGATGCTGTTGAAAAACAGGAAGTTATATCCCCCGTCAAGTCTTCGATTCCTACACTCACGAAGTTACCCGTATGTACAGCACTGAGAAGGAAACGCGGAGATTCACAGGAAAACAAGAAGAGATATCGTACAAGGACGTTGAACGATTCAGAAACCGTATTTAAAGATATCGAATATAATTCCGAACATCTAGTTTCGACCATCGGCATGGAAGAAGGGCAAGCAAGTGCGCAAGAATACGTGCGGGAGGAAATTCAGAATATGCTAGAACAGAATGCCACCATCGTGCTAAACACTCTAAACGAGTCAAGTAAAGCTAATGGTTCGATCGCAGATTACAGTTTGCGTCGTGAGACCACTTTGGCGTTGAATGATCCTGAGTCAGAGCATAATCTAAGAATGCGTTTCGTGAACGGACTTTCAACAAAACTGATAAGTACACAATACGACGACGCCCAAACTCCTGTAGCGAATATTGACAATGAGGAATTGGAAGGCGAGCACATAGAAATCACTTACGAGAATCAGGGTTTGGCAAACCTAACTGATTCAGGCAGTGATGAAGAGTCCAATTGCGCCGATGAAGAACAAGAATCTAGAGAAACAAAAAGACCTCGAATAATCAAGCCGTCAATAGGTCGAGACCCAAGCATAGATTCCACTGGAACGGATAAATCCGAGCCGGAAAGTCCGAAGGCTATTCGAGGACGAAGAAAGGCACTATACTCCAATCCAATAACGCGAAAGCCGACTCCACAATCTTCACCATTGAAGCATGTTAACCCTGTCAGCGGGATACCAATAGGTCGCAGCAATACTTCACCCATTGTTAGAACTACAAGAGCCATCACTTTGCGGAAGAATAACAATAGTACAATGGTTACTACGAAAGACTCTCCGAAATCTAATACGAGTCCGAAAAGGATTTCGCCTTCTGCAGATGCAGAAAAGAAGACACGCAATTTGGCGACTATTTCCAAAAGAGCCTCCGTACCTCAAAAGGGCTCCACATTGACTTTTACAAAACCCACTAATCGTCATAGTACACCTCCGACTTGTTCGTCAAACTATCAAAAAGATAGCAGACCGCCAGAAGTTCCAATTAAGCCATTGGAACGTCAAGGAACTTTTACAAAGGATGAGCCAGAGGTAGAGAACGCACCGACAGTGCATTCTGCGTCGTCTTCTCCAATAAAGACGAAGATCGCCAAACCGATTAAAGGCGTTTCACCGAAAATATATGCAGCAGCGGGAAAATCCAAAATCTCTGTGAAAACGCAACAAGAGTATCAGCCAAAAATTACGGTTAACAGTTCCGAAAAGATGCAACCATCTAAGGGGTTGTTAATACCGAAAAGAATATCATCTGAAAAAATAGGTGTATCAACAAAAGTTCTTAATAGTAATGTCCTCCAAAACGACAAAACGGTTATTCGAAAGATCAGTTCACTGGAACATCGATCTAATAGTAACTCCAGCATAGTTTCTAATTCACCTATGAGCGTACAAAATCGTAAGTTGACGAAGGTGACAACAAGTAAAATTGCGAATCTTTGGAAGAAAGTGGAGGAAAGCAAGAATAAGCAGCGTTTCGAGAAGCCGGACACTAGGCAGTGGATAAAGCCCACCAATAGCGCCACCGAGGTAAACGTTGCAACCGCTGGCACATTCAACAACCCACCAGCATACAGATTGTTCCGCAGTTCCACGTTCGAGGGAATTTCCCAGGACGACAGCAATGATGAGATATTGTCCTACAAATCTAAATCCAGCCGACCACCAGTTTTAAGCACGCAAATTGAATGTGGCGGTGTAAAGTACAGAAACTCCTGTGATTTAACGGGCATAAATGCTCATGAAGCGCCCTGCAAGATACCAGTGAAATCTTCCGTACAAGAAACGTACAAGCGGGAGATCACACAGTTGAGTGATATTCTAGTGACCATGAAGAAGCAACCGAGCGCTGATCTCGCCGCAGAAGCGGACTTGACCAAAAGAATATCCAGGCTTGGTTCCTTTATTCGCGTGGACCCAACAGCAGCGGAAGAAAGCAGTAACGGTGTGCGAACGCCAGCTTCAGCGATCGTACCACCTTTCAACTACAACCCAAAGCCAGACATTTCATCGCAAGCGGCCAAAACTAGATCGAACGAGAACCAAAGTAAATTAGGGACGACAGATTGTCACACAGAAATAGCCACAGGATCCACTCGGATAACGACAGTATAGGGAAACGAAGCTCGCAAACAAAATATAAATAAGTTCCGTAATAATCGCCTCCTTTTCGTTTCTGATTAGTCATTGTGTATATTCGCTTGCTATAGTATGTTTGCTCGCACACATTCGTCATATGTGATATGCATTATATTATTAAGTATATAATAGATAATTTTAATCTTTTTCTTCTTAATCTCGTTACGTGTACAAGTTCTTCTACTTTTTATCCAGAATATGAAATAGTTATATCCATAATCTTGTACGCGATGCCAACTTCTTCAATAACGACAGAACTATGTGAAATATTAATAGGAAATTTCAATATCATTCTTGTCTGTTTTATTTGCTGTATATATGCATGATGATATATAATAATTTTGAGTTAAAAGAAGGAAGAGAGAATCAATCGAAAATCTATAATATGTAGCAGTGATTCTAATCGGTTATTTATTTAATTTTGTATATACATATGTCGATAAATAATATGACATAAGTGAATGAAGGATAGAAAGTTTTAGTAGCGTGTTTAAAATTATGTGTACGATGTGTAGCACGATACGCTGGTGATACATTGCTAGTGATATATCTTCGTATTTGAAATTGAAAAATCAGAAAGAAATAAGGGGTAATCTATTTTATTTCTTTCATATTAAATGATTCGTACCATCTCTTACAAATAGAGATACAAAATATAATTACTTTTTCAAGACTGATAAGTAAGGCGACAAAGATCTGGAATAAGCGAAATTAGCTTTGATTGAAAATTAATCGTAATGAGGAAATATCGTTTATATCGATTATGAACGTAGAGCGGTCTAAGTAGTTTACTAAAAATAACATTACAATACAAGTAAAAAATTTTACGAGTATATATTTCCAGTCTATAAGCCAATATATCATTTATTTTCGTCATACTACATGGATACCCGTTTCGCTTATAAGCAGTGTTTATCCAAATCGATCTCTTTCGGAAGTAAATGTATTATTAAAGGGATGTACAGATCAATAAGACATAGATTTAAAGATTAAATATAAAATACTATATATTTCATTATTATAAAAAAATTAAGTAGGCTCCAAAGAATAAATCCAATAAATTAAAATGCCAATATGAGCAGACATTGAATGTCGTGTGTAAATCAAATCGTGTTTTATTCGCAAATTATATGTATATTACGTTTCAACTCTCTTTTCGAGTTCGAGTCCTCTTCAGTATAAAGTATATTCCCCTAATCATATAAAAATAATTTTAGCACAGAAATGTTTCTGTGCTAAACGTTCAGTTGATTCATGGTTCGCTCAAAACCGTCATTCTCGTCAAATATGGTAATTTGATGGAGAATAAAAATTGACAATTATTGGTCATATTAACATGGTTGACCGTACTAATCGTATAAGTTATTTTTTTATTGTATATGGATACGAATACTTTGTACCTGAAAAGGATTCGAACTGAGAGTCGAAACATAATATACATGTAATTTGTAAATAAAACACGATTTGATTTACACACGAACATCCAGTGTCGGCTCATATTGACATTTTAATTTATTGGATTTAATTATTATTTAATATTTTTTTCTTATTAAAGGTTTTAATCGAGCGCAACTGCAAGTTTTAATTTTTAATTTTTTAATTTTTAATTTCATCCCTGAGCATTTATATCATATCAAGTTTCCTTTTTGTATGGGAGTCAGATCATTACCAAACTCTTATCGGAAGGAGATCTTTTGGTACATGAGCTAGAATTTAATATACATATTTATTTGTTTAATCGAAGTCTCCTCTGTAAACATTTTACCCTGTTCCAGTTCGAGTTAATTAAATTTAACCCCGCCAACTTGGAATCATGTCAGGGTACCTTTATGTTACTCGTTAAAAAATATTTGATCTGTACACCACGGCATTCTTGTAATTTCTTTTTTATTTTCACTCCGCTCTAAGTTTTAAGAATATTTTTTTACATATCGCGCGCGTTTTAAATTTGTCACAGATACCTTTATAGTTTGTACATTACTACTTGCAGTACAATAAAATTTATAAGCTAAAAAGTAATTATCCGGTCTTTCATATACTTGAAAGAAATGTCATTGGTTATTACAAACTAATAAACAAAATAAACAGTGTAGCTGACAAAAAATATTTATTAATCCTTAATGTAATTATCTGTCATATATAGGACATTCGTATAAATTAATAGATTTATCCTCAGATACTGACGCAATTATATTATTTCGCAGTGGATTATACTTGACTGACCAGACCTAATATAAAAATTATACTTATTAAAATTTTAAATTATACTTTTTTTGTTTTATTAAATATAACAATTATTTCAAGATTAGAGAGACATACCTGATCCTTATGTTCACGAAATGTATGCAGACATTGTCTTTGTGCTAATTCCCAGATCTTAACTGTATGATCAGAACTACTTGATGCAAATTGCTGTCCATCTGGTGAGAAAGCCACGCCAAGTACCCACGAAGCATGACCCGACATTGTTCCTGCTAGATTTGCATCTTTGCTAAATAAAAAAAGAATAAAGCACTTACCAATTTCTGTTTAGTAAAAAAAACTAGAATAATTTATAAGGGTGCTGGATAGTTCACTGTTATTAAAATAATAGTGTATACAATAAAATCTGGATTTATAGTTCCCATTAATTGCTGTCTTGTATAATACTACATAATTTTTAATAAGATTTCCCTATGAGAGATAATGAAATTTGCCCGTGAAAAAAACAAATTATTTGAAAAACATAAAACTATCTCGTGATAGTTAGAGATAAATGTATCATGATACATTTTTCCTTGGAGAGAACTTTCAAACAACAATAATAAATAAGAATTAAAATATCAATTCCGCAGACTGGAGATAATTTCTTTCCTTTGCAATCAATAAAATTAAGAGAGGATATAATCAGGTTTCTTTTCTTTCACAGCTAAAATTTAAGTTATAGTGTCAAAAATTCATACATATTAACTGGAAAGAATATGAAATGGAAAAAATATTAATTGGAAAGTAACGCGTTACTTGCAACACACACACAACCATTACCATTTTTTTTTACATTTTTTTCGGTAACATTACTTTTTCTGTAATGGTAATGATAGCGTCATTATATTTTTATAAAAATGAAGAACAAATTCAGCCGTTTTTATATTTTTACTGTTACTTTTATTCCTTATTATCTTTAAATATTCAATTGATTATTATTTTTAATTGACTTTAAATATTCAATTGATCATTATTTTTAATTGACTAGAAATATTTTACAATACTAATTTAAATATCGAAAAATATGTTGCACTTCATAACTTAGACTGCATTCCGATAGTTACTGTCAGTACATGTTATTTTCATGATTAATCCTGCTTATATTTATACTTATAAACTTAAAATTTACTTACACATCATACAGTTTCATATGTCCATCATCAGATGCTGTAAGAAGCATCTGAGAGTCGGGTGAGAAACATAAAGATCTGATAGGCATTGCATGACCTAAATCAAATAAACTTGAAGATAGAACAATTTATATTGTATTATTTATACAATAATGTTATAATACATTTTTAACTACCTTCCAGTGTACGTAAAACTTTTCCATAGGCAACATCAAAGATATTAATAATACCATCTATTGCGCCACTTGCAATATATTTACCATCGGGACTCTGTAGAAAGCAATCCCTTATACACAAATTACATATATCATAGATTTTTATACCATGTACTTACATATGCTACACTTAACGTGAATTTTCCTCCTCTTGTATCTAAAGTCTGTTCTTGTTTACCATTTTCAGTCCCATATAAATGTATCTTCCCAGCATGACTGCCAGATACAATAAATTTATCATCTGGAGAGAAGACTAAAGTCCAAATGTCCACTGGACCAACTTCAATGCTCAATAGCTTATCACCAGAATGTAAATCCCATAATTTCAGACTTGAATCAAGTGAACTTGAGGCACATTCTACAAATCAATAATAAAACACATATATCTAAACTAATTAATATATCTTAAGCTAATATTTCTATTTGTTTACTTGAGCCATCTGAGCTAATAGCTATGGATACAACCCCCAAGGAATATCCAGTTAAATTATGTTTTAACTTCAAAGTAGCATCCTTCAATTCCCATACTTTCACAGAATCATCTACAGAAGCTGTTACTAGATATTCTGCTATCTCATCTTCATTAGATCGTATAGAATCACTGTCAAATAATATAATGTTGTTAATAAAAAATTTTTTTTGCTTATTATGAATTAACTCTCTAATTACCGTGAATCTTCATTATCTGGATGGTCTTTCTTTCTCTTTGGACAACCCCATCCACAAGTCCATATACTATCCTCGTGGGCATTTTCTGTTTTATGAGTTAAAGCATACTGAAAACACAAAAAAATGAAAAATGATAACTGAAAGATACTCAGTAAATAAGAGTGACATTTGTTCTTACCATTTTAATATCAAGAAATAAATTTTCATTCGAATGGATGGCAGCAAATGTTAAGAATATCCTGGTCACCAAAAATCGTGATAAAAATATATTTAATTGATGCGTTTTCTCATAAAAATAAAGATTTAACAAGAAAATAACATCACTTTATGTTCCGTAAACTAAGATATAATTGGCTTCTTCTCCTTGTTTATTATTGTTTAAGATATAATCGTTAAAGTTGATAACTATTAAGACTCCTATTCTTGAAAACAAACATAGGCTACGTTTACACCGGATGTTTAAGCAAAAAATTTTCTTAGCTGCTCGCGACTAGAGACCCTATAATATGGAGTCTGGTCAATGATGTCATCACTCTCATTGGCTAAGAAAGAATATGGCGCAACCAATCGTTGCTGTTGAAATTTCCTTCCAAGCGCAGCATAATTTGAATATAATATATTGAATATAATATATATTTGAAAATAAGTTATTTGATTACACAGAATGCATTGCATTGTTTTACTACTAAACATTTTTCGTCGCGGACGTTCTTTCGAACAATTAATTTTAGATCTATATTTAATAAAATATTTCATAATTTTAGCAGGTAAGTTATGACCAGTTATGACAATCCACGATCAAAATGTAACCTTGAAAAGCTCAAAACTAGAATGACAGCTCGCGGCGTCGATCATTTTTTACTAATCGACGCTCGTCATGCGTTCCTTTCCCACAATTTTTCCGCGCAACGTATTTTATTCCACTGTTAAATGTTTAAGCCGTAATCTGCTCTGATTGGTTAGTTTCCAACATTCAACCGTAATCTCAATCGCAACAGAGCGCGCAACCCGTAGAGTGATTACGGCTTAAGTCGAAAAGCTGTAAGAAATTGACCAATCACAGAGAATTATTTTTCTCGAATTCAATTATGATTGGTCAATTTCTTACAGCTTTACGGCTTACGGCCTCTTAAAGCAAGATTGTGGACCCAGCTTAAGCAATCTAGTGCCGCCAGTCGCCACAAGTCGGCACAGGTCGATGGTGTTGTCGTCCGACCGTAGCAGGTAGCCGCGCTTGCGATGCGATGCGTCTACCGCCGTGGTATTTCTGCACATGGCCGTGCCGTTCGGCGGATCTTCACGTTGTTCCGTGGCATTCGGCAATCCGCCACTGGTAAACGTGCGTTTTTACAACGAATTTTGCTCGCCGTTCATGGGAAACACACATTTCTCTCACTGAAATATGTGGAAAACTGATTTTCGCGACGCGAGGGATGTTTGATCGATGGGAGATGCATAACTATTTATCTTTCACGTTTGCATGGGTTCTTATCACAGACATGGTTTTAGCATTTGTTTGGTGCACCGCGACGCGAATTGCTACTTTCTCGGAACGATTTCTCGTTGCGATCATTAATCTTCATGTATTTATTTCCAAAGAAATTAAAAATTAACAGAGGTGTCGAGTAAAATAGTCACGATAGCACGATGTTCAAGGACATGGAAAATATCTCGAATTCTATGAAACAGAATACGTCTCACGTTTTCTGTTCTATCTACAACTTTTATAGGAATTGTTTCATTATTTTTTTTTTTCATAATTTTTTTCTCGTGTGGAAATTAGTGATACTTTCTGTTTTCATAAAGATTGTTTTTATCAATTAATCTTGTACCAGAAAATTATATTTTATTTAGTATATTTAAGAACAGCAATGATTTTTTTATTTAAAATAAAATTTTGCAAATAATGAGTATAACTTGTTCTTAAAATAATACATTTATCTATGCACATTATTCTTATTAGAATATAATTTTAGGATTGTGCTTACTATATTTAAAAGAATTGTATTACGCTTCACATCCACCATGACTACATCTTCAGAAGATGTTCTGATGCAAGTGAGTCAAGTGCGTTATAAAAAAGGAGATGGTACTTTGTATGTAATGAATGAACGAATAGCATGGATGCTCGATAACAGAGATACTGTTTCTGTCAGCCATAAATATGCTGATATCAAATGTAAGATTCCTAGAAGTATATAAATATAACAAATTAATGTAATTGATTTAATAATGTATGAGTTGTGTGTGTGTGTGTATGGTGTGCGTATATGTGTGTGTGTTATGTCTATTCATGTATATGTAACTAAAATAATATATGTAAATATATAAATTATATATTTATCAATAAAAATAAATAAAATTATTAATTCCTTACAGTGCAAAAAATATCACCAGAGGGAAAATCAAAAATACAACTGCAGGTAGTTTTACATGATGGTACATCATCTACATTTCATTTTGTAAATAAAAATGGACAAGAGGCACAAATTAAAGATCGTGACGATGTAAAAGAGTTGTTGCAACAACTACTACCAAAATTCAAGCGGAAAGTTAACAAGGAGCTAGAAGAAAAAAATAGGTAAGATTGTTTAATTTAAGCTAATGTGAAGAATATTTTATAAATAATTGATAAACAATTTATTTACACAAATCTTTTTTTAGAACTCTTCAAGAACATCCTATGTTGCTTCAATTATATCGTGATCTAGTAATCACACAAGTTATAACATCCGAAGAATTTTGGTCACAACATGCTGCAGAGTATACACAGGCTAAAAAAATACAACGTCAAGAGATTGGTGTTAATAGTGCTTTTCTGGTAATGTTTTCTTTTATGAAGATATTAGATTTTTGTTTGACATATAAATTATGAATAACAAATTAATCGAATTTTTTAGGCGGATATTAAACCACAAACTGACGGATGCAATGGATTAAAATACAATTTAACTGTCGATGTGATAGAATGTATATTTAAAACTTATCCAGCTGTTAAAAGGAAACATCAAGAAAATGTGCCTCATAAAATGTCAGAGTCTGATTTCTGGACTAAATTTTTTCAGTCACATTATTTTCACAGAGATCGTATCAATACTGGGACCAAGGATCTTTTTACCGAATGTGCCAAAATAGATGATCAAGAACTTAAAAAAGATCTTCAAACTGGGATAAATGATCCTTTGGTAGATATTACTTCCTTTGAGGATCAAACACTAGATGAAAATTATGGAAGCAGTTGTAATAAAGCAGACAAAACGTCTGGAAATATTGTACATCAAAATATGATTAAGAGATTTAATCAACATAGTATAATGGTCATGAAAGCTAGCACTGCCAAACAGTCGATACAAACTAATCAACCACAATTAAATGGATCTACACCATCTGCAAGTAAAATAGCAAACAACGAACCAGATGATGGACCAAAGACTAAAAAAGTACTAACTTTCTTTCTATTCTATTTTATGCATTTATAATTTGTATTTGATGGAATTGAGAATGATTTATTTAATCTTTTTAAATCTATTTTTTACAGCGTAGAATACAAGAAAAGATAACTTATGATGATCTTGACAAGAGCTGTGACATAAATACAAGTAATGGAGCACCGTTAAATCTAATGCATGTAGATAGATACTTGCATGGACCTATACCAGATTACGGAAATGCAGAACCAACTTCGGAAGAATTGTTTGTTACATTAAATCATTTAAAAAAAGAAGCTTCTGGATGGTTATTTGGTAGTACATTACCACGACAAGCAGCTACTTCTTTAGTTAGTCCAGCTGCAGCAGTATCAGCTTTAGGTGAATTAACACCTGGCGGATCTTTAATGAAAGGTTTCCGAGAAGAAAGTCTTGGACGTAAGAATATATTTTTTTTTATATTATAAACGACATAGTACATATAATACTTAGTAAACTAAATCATTAGTGGTCTTTTTTGTATTCTTTAATTGATATAAAATAATTTAAATGTATATAGATCTATAAGGCTCCTGAATACTCAGCCAAGAACTCCGTGTTTATGGTAGCGACATCGAATTAGTCGGTGGCCTAGCAAAACTGGTAGTTATACACACAAATGCAAGCTCATGTCCGTGTGCTCATTTTCGGGCAGAAGGGGAGCACACAGACATGGATTCATGCTTGTGTGTGTGTGTGTGTGTATAGTGCCTCGCCATGGCTGAACTAATAGGCGTGGAAAAGTGATGTTTTAACCAGTTTTGACGACAAAATTTTTCTTGCGTGCCATTTCGTCAATATTTGTTTATTTGTGAGAATGTGACTTCCCTCGTACTCGTGAAAGTCCTAAAAATTGGCGGAAACTGCAGTTATCGTGAAATTTTATACGTAAAAGCATATATTTCACTCGTTTCATCAGTTAAACTGTGTAATTCTGTCCGAGTATAGGCTCACTTTACGTGCCTTTTATGACCATTTACTGACTATCAGAGGAGGAAAGGACAGTTTCCGCCAATTTTCACAAGTGTTTTTGAGCGATCTCGCCTTTTAAATTTATCCAAATTGTCTTTATTAAAAAATGAAGCGCAAGAAAAATTAATGTTTTTCTCGCTTATGATGTCACAATTCCAACATGGCCGTCGCCGGTATTCAGGAGCCATAAGTACATATATAAGTATAGGTGAATAATTATATAAATATTCATATTATAGAGTTAATACCGAAAGATTTAGAGAAGGAGTTACGTAACGTATATGTATGTGTATGTGAGTTGTTGAGACACTTTTGGCGAAGTTTTCCTCCAACAACACCACAGCTTGAAGAAAAAGCAATCAGAATGCACGAAGCTTTACATAGATTTCATTCCGCTAAACTAAAACCCTTTGAAGTAAGTAGATGTTTACTTATATATACTACACACTAAGCAGTATGTATTCGCTTATACAAAATGCATTGTTCTATAATATACGGATTCCATTTTTTTCCAGGATCGTGTGCAAAGAGATTTCTCTGCAGTTAGCCAACACTTGACGAGTCATCTTAATCAATTGTTAACTACTGCATATAGAAAGTTTGCAATGTGGCAACAGCGAAAAATGCAAATGAGGTAGCCCTTCATTAAGATTCCCATAAAACAGTAACATAAATAAAGCAGCAATATTGGTCACATATTGCATTTCTCAATGTTACCGTAATTAGATGTTAATGTCGATGTATTTTACAAGAAGAAAAAACCAAAGCTATGCCAGGTCTACGCGTCCTATATATAGTACTATCATATATTATTTATTTATTTTTTTTAACGCGATTGTAACTATTTTTTTAACTTCGTTTTTCAAACTCTAAACCCAATCTCAATCGATAATATGTTAATTTGCTTGTGAAAAATAAAATTTACAGCTTATTTATTTACTTTTATAGCAAATACATTTAAAGATGCACAGACATTCTAAAAATATCTTATGCTCTAGAAAAAGTTTGTAAATTTATGTAAGAAAAGGATGTAGTTGCATACAGTTATCTATCATTTATAATATGCGACTGTTTTAGTTCAACTTATGTGAGAGATGGGCGACTACAAATATTGTATGATATCAAAGTAACTGTGATACCGCCACTGTACAATCAAGTTTGTTAAAAGTTAGTTAATTCATTTTGATAATGCCTTGGTAATTAAAATTTGTACTGATTGTATTTTATTAATTCATACACAATACTTTGTTATTATTTATTTATTTATTTATTATTTAATCTCCTTATTTTCATATAATAAGCAAAAGTTGAAATGATCTTTTGTTATAGTTGCGATCCAATCAATACGTTTAAATTTGAATCTCTAGAAGTCTCGACGAAGTTATAAATTTCCTATCATTTATCCTACCAAGGACACAGTGGCATTGGTATACTTTATGATATCTGCGATATACTCAACTAAGTGTCTTAATTGTTGAATCCTATTTTTCTCTCGTGCTACCGGGTACGGTGAGTTTTCGTAAACTACTTACTCGGTCTTTATTATAGCAATAAAATTTAGCAGTTGTAAGAATATAAGTGGTACCTATATCTGTCAAGTGATCACGAGTGACCACACATTACGCTCTTATAATTATTATTTAAGGATCGGCAGTAATGAAGAGAAAACTCATTTACATCTCATTTGCATATCTGCACTCCACCATATATTACTTTGTAGAAGAAATATTTTGTCATAAAATTTGTTTTTTACCTATGTTTTAGCTGTATAGCCTAAAGAGAACTGGATTTAAAAATTTTATTCTTAAAGATAATATAATAAATAAAATTATCCGCAACTTTAACTGTGCACTATAGTACAAATCAAGTAAAATATAACGAATTTTTATTTTACCCTTTTTTCTTAAAAAAAAAAAAAGAAAATGCTGTGTACGCGGCTTCAGTTAATTTTTCTGATTACGGATATCATAACTATATTATAATTTTCTCTATATATTGTAATTATAATTTAAAATAAAAGAAATTTTTCTTTGACCGTGACTCCTGCCGCCCTTAAGTAACAATTGTAAATATATTCTTACATTATGATTATAATAAATATTATGATGACGAATTTTCAATATCACACCTTGATATTCTCTTTTACCCTACTCTTTCATTTATGTATATGTACAGTGGTGGCAGAAAAAATAGATACTGCAGATAAATCGTAATTTTATCTGCAGAAGACAGAAAAAAAAATCAGATCAATTATTATATGTAGAGGTAATACTTTGAGGCTTTACATTTATTAAAAAATTAATCATTTTTCGCCTAAGTCATACAATCATGAAATATTTAGTCTTAGAAAATTTTTGACAAAAAGTTATTGGCAAAAATAATAGGTACAATTACACTATGAAATATATTGCATAATAGAAAACTATTTAATACATATTTCAGAAAATTAAATCTTGTCTTTCTGACTAATATTTAGTCGCGTAGCCCTTATTTCGCAAAACTGACATCGGCGATTCATTGAATCTACTAAGCGCTCGCATATATCTTGATCAAAAAGTTCTCTGAATTCATTCAAAAAATTCAAAATACAAGTTTATTCATCAAAAGTGATATTGTCCCCTTCAAAGTACTCTCTATCAACTGCAACGCACTTATGCCAGCGCTTGATCCAGCTCTCGAAATATTTCTGGAACTCTATTGTCAGTATAGCCATCAGAGTCGTCTTCGATTTTTCCATTACCTCGCTTTCGGCTGTTAAAACGCGTTCCCCGTAGTGGTTTTTTGACTCGATCGAACAGAAAAAAATCGCAAAGAGCCATATCGGGTGAATTCGATGGCTGTTAGATGGTATTCGTTTCGTTATTGGTAAAAAATTCACGGATAATGAAGGCACTGTGCGATGGTGCGTTATCATGGTGCAAAATCCACGAGTTGTTTGCCCACAAATCCATTCTTTTTTGGCGAATTGCTTCATGCAAACGTCTCATAACGCCCAAATAATACTTCTTTAGTAACTGTCTGACCTTCTGGCAAAAATTCGTGATGTACAATACCGTTGTAATCCATCAAGGCCTGCCATTGCGTTCGTCATCCTCGACGGATTCACGACCACTTCTGAAGCGTTCATGCCACTCGTAAACGGTTGTTTTCTTTAGAGCATCACTGCCAAAACAGTTTCCCAACATTTTCAAGATTTCCGCACCATTGAATCCATTTCTAGCGCAAAATTTAATACAAACTCGTTGTTGCAAATTCAACTCCATTTTTAAAACTATAAAAAATCGAAAACACGTGCAGAGGTAGATGTATATGTTCAAGACGGCGTAACTTTTACAAATGTCAAGCTATGGTGATCAAATTTGGTGGAAATGTCAATGGGCACATTCAGCGGACTGATGGTTATTAATGGTATTCTTCCAGATCTAAAATTCTGATTGATCTAAAAAAAATACACCAATAACAGCGAGCGCTCACTCAACTGTTGAGTCCGCTAAATGCGCCCAATGATAGATGTGGCAACCTAATCAAAAAAACAGAACTCAAATCAGCTAGAGTCCCTCTAAAATCAGCTGACTAGGCTGTGTTAGTGTGTTCCAAATTGACTGCCAGTACTGAAAATTTATAGTTTACGTCACGAGCACTATAGGTTTTCAGTACTGGCAGTCAATTTTGGAACGCACCCTTGGAGCATCTGGTGGTAATTCCGGGAACTTTTTGAGCAAGGTATTGATTTTTTAATATGTTGTACCACGCTTTCTGAACTTCTTACCATTATTGAGTTTTATTTTTAATTTTTTCCTTTGGGACTGCCTTTTTTACTTCATACCACAAGTTTTAAATCAGAAGATTGTGCTAACCATTTCATCACAGAGACTTGATTATCTTCATACCACATTTTTACAAGTTTTGACGAATGTTTTGTGATCATTATCTTGCTGAAAAGTCTATATCAGTGGCATATTCTCCTTAGCATAGAGGAACACGGTATCATTTAAAATGTCACAATAAATCTTTTGTCATCGTTTCCTTGATCCAGTACAGAAGGCCGACACCATTGTAGGAGAAACATCCCCAAACCATGATGTTTCCTCCGCTAAACTTT
This sequence comes from Cyphomyrmex costatus, assembly GCF_001594065.2. NCBI lineage: Eukaryota > Metazoa > Arthropoda > Insecta > Hymenoptera > Formicidae > Cyphomyrmex > Cyphomyrmex costatus. The sequence continues at coordinate 679,097 of NW_017278534.1, read as the reverse complement.
ATTGTCTTTTTGGTGAATTTAGGATTGAATGTAGCATTTGGAGGCCTCCTCACAGTTAAGATGCACTATCAGATCCAAACAAATTAATGATTGTTTCGTCGCATCAAAGAATATCTCTCTAAGAATATTTCTGCTTCTCTCTCTCTCTTTCTCTCTCTTTCTCTCTCCCTCTCCCTCTCTCTTTCTCTCTCTCTCTCTTCACCAAGAGTTTTTAAATATTTATTCGCAAATGTTAAACGATCTCTAATATCCTTCTTACTCAACAGTGGCACTTTTCTTGGGGTTGTAGCACACAATTTAGCATCTTGCAGTCTTTGACGAATTGTTCTTGCTGATATCGGTGCATTAGTTTGCTCCTTCAGTGTAAAAGCACTCGCAAAGGGATCGGCTTTGTATTTCCGAAGTAGTAATCGATCAAATTCTTCAGTTGTTTTTCGAGGTCTTCCTCGCGTTTCTATAGACTGCTGTGCTTTTAAGGCGTTAGCAATCATATTTCTAGACCGTCCTATCAATTTAGATATTTTCCCGAGAGATTTTCCATTTTTACGAAGATGTATTATTAATCTTCTCTCCTCATCTGTGCAATGTTTCGATCTACCCATTTTTCATCAACTGTAAATGAAATTTATCACAAAATAATGTTGGTAAATACTAAATTAAACATAGATTTATAATCTCTGACAATATCAAAGTGTCCAACAAAATTTAATAATATGGAGTTTTCTCAGTTTGTACCTATTATTTCTACCAGTCCGAAATCACTTTCCTCGAAAAACGTCTGCACTTGCTTAATTCTAGACATGATGTAAATATAAGGATATGCTCACGCGCATAATTGCTCCAGATAACCAATCAGAAACTGCAACCAAACTACGTCACATTAAGCGGCAAATTCAAAATGCCTTTGCTTAGTACTTTTACATACAATATTGAATTATAGTATTTTCTAATAAGATTCGACTTTAGAAACGTGATTTCTCGCCGCTAAATTCAAAAAATTTATTCTAATACGTATCATGTATAATTTCAAAGAATAAAAAAGAAATAATCATCTTTTATTATATAAATTGTGAAAAAATTTATATAAAGGAAGGTGATTTTACACTTTTAGTGACAATTAATACTTTTCTTGAAAAGTAATTCACATTTATTTACTGCAGAAATATGCAATTAGCAAAAAACTTTTATTGTGCTCTCTTTACAGAAAAAATATATATACATATAATGATCTTTTAAGATTCTTTTCTAACTTATTTTTGAGGAATTAACGATGAAATAAATAATAAAAAAACAATTGCAGATATACGTGTAATAAGTAATGACTTTATTTATAAAGAAATTTTGATAATTTCTTTTTGTTACTCCTCTTTCGATTTACAGCAGCAATTCCCCAGTTTATTTGACGTAGTCGTAGATAAGTTCGCGTTCTCACCAAACATAGGATGACTTCTTCAGGAATTTGGAGGGGCTGTATTAATATGTGTGTACTTTTTGCGTCCATGTTTTAAATATAAATTGCTCTTTACGTAATATTTTTAGTCCATGGTAGTTATTAAATTCCTTGTTCATGATGCGTGCGGTTCGTAGTAATTCTTCTGATGAATATAGGCAATTTCCACGTGAAATAAAATGTAACTAATCTATGTCTTGCAACTGGCAAGAGACATGTTTTAGTACCTAGATGTACTTGTGTTTAAATCTATAGGCTACGTATCCAGCGATGTATATTAAACCTTCATCTATCAATAATATTTAGATTTTCTAATGATAATAACATTTCTTCTTCCTCAATGGACATATTATAATTACTTAAATCGCAGAGAGGATAGTCATCGACATTACCATTGGGATCTTCAGTATTTGCGAATAACTCTTCAGCAAAAATTGTTTCTTCTTCTTCTATGATAAATGGCTCCAGCATACTGCTCAAGTTTATTAAAAAACTGTCATTGGTAAATGGAAATGAAAGACAAGTTGTATTTGGCTCACTTGCAATGATGTTGGAACTTCCACAGAAAAGGTTGGCTGGAGTGCTTTCCTACGAGTATCTCTTCAATCCGTATTTGAAATCAAGTGCCGTCGGATGATCGTAGGCACCCCCAGTAGCTCTTATGAAGGAAAAGAAATGTTCCAGCAAATCTTGATTTAAACGACTGGTAATGATGTATTTTATTTCCAACTGTTCATCAGAATACGTTTCCCTCAAATAAATGAACAGCTTTTCTAAAGATAAATATATTGTTTACAATTATTCCTTTTTGGAATAAAAGCAGTGAACGATGTCGTCCAATCTGGATCTTCTGCATTATATCGGTTATCTTGTGTAAAACTACCGTTTGTTTATCTAAATTTATGCCGTACGTATTTTTACCTTCATGCTTGCTGTACATATTCGACGAATTGAAAATGTCGAATCAATCGTTGATTAAATGAAAGATACATGCTGTTTCTTGTCAATTTATATCTCCTAGATATCCTTTCTGTCCACTTCATTGAATTGCAGCAGCCGTTTTGTTGGACAATAATTGTGCAGCGGGAAGAACCTTTTATCGCTCCGATTCCTTCACATCCAAATGATATTGTTATATGTTGAAGGCAATTTTAAGATCGTCAGCATTAATCGAAGAGTTTCTCAATACACTTCTTATGTATCAGCTGTCCGTTCATTTTGAATCCATCGTCGAGGAAATGATTTTTTATGAGTTTTAATAAATGTGGTGTGTCTGCAAATACAAAAACTCTTAAGCTGTATTAGAAGGATGCTCGAAAAAAGACTTCTTAGGGGGGACACCGATTTCCAATTCATGCCACATAAAGCCATATTATCAGGACCCATATCACTTGTCACTGCAACAACTGTATAGTCTATAGCATACAAACGTGCAATTATATCATAGAGAATACTTTTGATCATTGATTGGTCATAGTAATAACAAACTGGCTGTTTCTAGTTGGAAAATAAACTTCTAACGTAATGCATTGGCAAGTCTTATGCGGTCCCATGACTTGTTGCGTCTTTCTTTCGATAGCTATTCTATTATTCAAATACATTTCATCAAATGTTAATGCTACTAGTTTTTCATTCATTTGCATGCCTTTACCCTTAACTTGAATGCACTGCAACACAAATGTCAATATACCTTCATCTATACTAATATTACTTGCCCACCTTCGGAGTGTTGAAAGTCCAGGAAGTGGTAGCTTGATTACATTTCGTAAATAGCGGTATGCCTTCGGGCTAACGCATCGTAAAGATATTGCGCTCGCAATATCCTCTGAAGACCATACGACCCGCTTTTTCTCTGGATGTATTATCATTTGGATTTGCCCTGGCGTAAAGATTCGGCGAAGATTGTTGAACGCAGATTCTTTTAACTGATGCTTCTTCTGTGACTGGCTCTTAAACTTTTTCTCGTTCTTGAGTTCGACAATAGTCTTCTGCATATTTGCTAACTGCTGTTGCAGATTCTTTCTGGAAGTATATCGTGAAGTAAATTTAAGTAACAAAATTCGTAATCATGTCGAAACTTACAGGTCATAAAACCTAAGACCTCAAATATTTCATTGTTATTATAATAAATAATAAACATTTATAATTTACATTATCACAAGATAGTCTATTGAAGTATCAGATTTCGATGGTATTGGTACGATAATATTCTCCGATACACCTTTCGAGATCGCCACTGATGATTCTGTATCAACAGTTTGCACCAATAATGTCTTTGAAGTTGCCTTTAATTCTACAGGAACAATATCCTCCGGTGTTGCTGCAGACTTGGATGCATCATCGATATGAATTGACGGTATTGGCACATCCAATCTTTCTGTCACTTGTAGTTCCTCTAATAAATGCAATGTAGGGATTGCATCTAATTTTAACTTTCGTGAACGTACAGGAGAATAATTCAAAGCTATCTGCTGCGCAGACTTCTCGTAACACCATCTCTCAAAATGTGTAGAACATATCCTTCCTACAAAATATTTATATTGACACTGATTGTAACTGTTTATAATTTTGGTTGATTTTTTCAGTAATATATTCCAACTCGCCGTTTTAAAAAAAGAAACTCTGCATAAACAAATACGTAAGTAAATAAGATGGAATTGTACAATAGTATTACTCGATAAAATTGTCAGAGTGCTCTTGGTGAAAATTTTTCATATAATTTTTCAAAATTTTTAATAAAGAATTTAAAATCTAGATTTTTTTATACGAATTCACATATAATAAACAATTCGAAGAAAAAGTGTATTCTTTCTCAATACTTCTCAAAAGTGTTTCAATTCACGTAAAAATTCTGACAAATTTTTACCAGAAGTTTCATGATATTTTTGTTTGATTATAAAAAGTTAATCTAACCAGATTAAGCTATTTATATATTTACACTATCAATTTGTTTATGCGTTAATTGTTTATGCAATATTTCAACCTTACCATGCGTTATATTTACATTTTTACGGCACACTTCGATCCACTTTGCAGCAATTTCAGGGTCTTTAGGAAACCTGAAAAATTTTATTTTCTCTCCTTTCATTCTCACCGTTTTTCGATAAGAATTATTGCAGGCTTTTACTGCACAAGCAACCATTGTTTTTAATAAAAACTCTTGTTTAAAACTTTAACGAATATGATAATAAACACGGCAGCAGTAGCCATATTTCATTGTGCACTCAGAGTCCGAATGCTTCCGAAAGCATCCGAAAGTAGCCGAATGTGACGTAAGCTGGTTACTGCGCAAAAGCTTTCTAAATTCGTCCACCGGATGAACATACCTTATATATTTATAACATGATTCTAGAGATCAATTGAGATTATTTGTATTAATACAAACATGTTTTTCAAATGTGTCGACATTCAACTGAAAAAGTAATCTGACCTAGCATTAACACATATGTTTGCAAATTGAAAAAAAACAACAAATGAGTTAGTGTACCTATTATTTCTGCCACCACTGTATATCGCTTCCTTTTAAAATAATAATTTAAAAATAATTTTCAAGTTATTACTATGGATGAATTAACATGAATATATGTATAATACCTAGATCGCTACATGCTATAGTTTTTTATGAATCAGTTGGGGTCAACTGAAGTCGGGACGCCAGATTTACTCACAATCAGTCATCGCAGTCGCATACATTGCTTTGTGAAGAGGTGTTAGTGTGTACACTTTGTGCTTCGATTATAATTTCATTTTTTTAAATTACAATTAAATTAGAGAGAAGATCAATTTATATTTTTTTGTATTAGTTATGTTCTTATATTTTTTTATTTCGACATTTTGGCACAATTAAAAACATGCCTTATAGATGTGCAGTTCCTAATTGTAATTATAAAAGTTCTACAAATATATCTTTATTTCGGTAAGTATCTATAATTAATAAACAATAGTTTTATATAAATAAAAAATAAAATAAAATATAAATTATCATAATTTATCAACACACATATACTATATTAGATACTTTACAATTTTACGTAAATATTGATTTAACATTATAGGTTACATTTAACGTTTTAGGTTATGCTTTCTACTGTAACATGTTTCAGATTTCCTTTGGAACGAGAAAACTTGTGTAAATTATGGGTAACAGCAATTGGAAGGGAAAATTGGCAGCCAACTACTCACAGTCGTGTTTGTAGTTTACATTTTGAACCTACAGATTATTTGAATAGACCTGGATCATATTTAAGACGTTTAAAACAAGATGCTGTTCCTCATGTATTTATATCTGCAGCACGTCTAATTCCTTGGGTTGAAAAGACTTCTAAAATCACTGAAACACCAAGAAATGTTGATCTAATCACACATAACACTAAAACAAATAACTCAATTTCCACTTCAACAAAAGAGACAATAAACGAAGAATTGTCATTATTTAGTAAGAATATTTATATAATATATTAATATAAATTGTGTACATATGCATTTAATGTGTTAAACATTAAATGTTTATTATGTATTAGACTTTAGAGTTATTAAATATTATATATATAGTTATTTTAAACAAATTTTGTTTTTAGATTTAAATTATTCATCGAAAACAGAGGATCAACATTTGATTGAGGAAGACAGCCATTATCTAATATTTCCTTTATATAACGACGTTGCAACACAAACTGAATGTGGCCATATATGTGGATGTATCAATAATACAGATGAAAATAAATGTTTGAAAAGAGAATTAGATGATATTTCTAGGAAGAAAAAGTTAAAAAAGAAAATAAAAACTCTTCAACAAAAAGTTCGTCGACAAACTAAATCTATTAATAGAATGAAAGAATTGTTACAAACTTTAAACTTGTAAAATTTATCGGAAACACAAATGCTATTACATTACTGGAAAATGAATTCAAAGGTCTGCATCTGTTAGGAAATAAAATCTCTAATAAAAATAAAAGCAAGTAAAAATTTGATAAACGTTATTGTGACAAAATCAAGAAATTTGTTGTTACGTTACATTATCATTCACTAATGTATTATAGAACCAGCATTAATTATTAAATTAAAGCGTATAATTATTGTAGGTCAGCCTACAACTTTTCAATTTTTAAATTACTGATACCAATTTTTTATTATTAATTTTGATTAATTTTTTTGTATTTTATTTTTATATTCTTTTTTTCTGCATGCGTGCATACACACACACACACACACAGTATAACTTTATACTATAAATATTAAAATATTAAATAATTTTATAATTTTATAGGACAATCTTAAGTCTTCCTGATAAATTATCATTAATAAATTGGACGCAATCAGTGAATGCAGAGTCAGGATTTTAACAAGATGTGCTTAAATCATTGTCTACTTTAAACTTGGAGGATAAGGATTGCAGTTTAGTATTCGATAGCATGGTAATTCAGAGAGACATAATCTGAGATCCCAGTTCACAAAGGATATTGTAATTATAGACAAGGAATTTTTATAGAAGGACAAGAAATTTTGGTTTTCGAAATATTAGATTTTATGCTTGTCAATCTAAAAGATCAATGGAAATTATCTATCACTTACTTCCTTACAGATAAAGTAAATGCACAAATACAAGCACATTTAATTAATTGTGTATTAAACTTATGTTTAGAATCTGGAATAAAAGTATGGAAAATGTAACTTGTGATGGAACTAATATTCGAATTTAGAAATTTTAGGTTACAAGATAAATGAAGATATTTAATTATGCAGATATGCAAACTTATGTTATTTATCTTATTAAAGTAGAAAATATGAAGTTTTTGATATTTCAGATCCACCACATATGATCAAACTTGCGAGAAATACTTTGGCTGATTAGAAAGAAATCATATCTCATAATAGTTCTATAGAATGGAAATATATTAAAAAATTGTGTAAAAATTACAAACAGAAATGATAGTAAAATTTAAGAATATTAAATTCTTAATGTATTAACTAACAACAAAATGAAAGTTAAATATGCTGTAAATAAAGTTAAGCTGTTAAGCTATAGAAATAAAGTTAAGCTTCTACCGTAAAATGCTTTAGAAATTTTAAAAGAAAAAACATGTACAAAAAAACATTGTTTAATATTTTTTATTATCTATTCGTAAATAACAAAAATTAACTTGTATCTCAAGATATGCACTTTTCCATAATTTCAACATTAAATTGCGCATTGTTTATTAACGTTATTATATTTCTTGTATTTCTACCATATGGTTTTCAGTTAGAATATATATACCTGGAACCACCTGGAACACTCATTGCCTATACCGCCAAAAACTAAATGTTGCGTTGTTGCTACGTCTCATAGAGAGTCATATATTAATATTAAAAACAAATAATATATTTATATCGGTTATAATGCATATTTACCTTTTTTAGCTATATTCCAATTACTTTTTCCGTGTTACACTGATAAATAATGGTGTTAACTAAGTAAAAAATTTCATATTCTAAAGTTGAATTTAGGGCATTTTCACTGCCAACAGTTTTGTTATTGAAAGTTAAAAAAATGACAAGTTAATAAAAAAAAATATTGAAAAAGTGAAAAATAACTTTTTAAAAATAAATTATATTAGATTAGCTATCATTTAATAAGTTATCACTAGATTTACTACACGTTTGCCGCAGTTATGCAAATATTCCGAATTTGGAGCACTTTTGTCAACGATTATACATCAAATACATCCTTAAGTTAGACCTAATAGAAAAATGCATCGATAGCAGCAAACGCTCACTCAACTGTTGAGTTCACTGCATTAAAAAGAGAATAAAAATTATCATAAAATCACATTAATTGAAACAAACCAACGATCAGTAATTACAAAGATAAATTGGAATTTTTTTATAAATTTGATTGGGATATAATATAAAAAATTTAGATGAAAAAACAATTTTGAATAAACGACTTATATCGAAAATGATTTTATATACAAACAAAAAATTGTTTAAATTTACAAAATGACATTGAATTCATAGATCCGATTTATTCTGACTTATTATTAAAACATAATGTATTCTATAAGTTATGTTTAATTTATGATTTATAACAAACACGTTGTCAAATCAAATGACGCACGAACTGCCAACATCTCAAAAATGTGCCCAGTATTATTGATCATCATGATAAGTATTTTATTTTTTTATTTTTATCATCCTTTTTATTTAATTTTTTGCTGTTTAATAAATCTAGAAGTTTGATCATTAATTTGTTGAAGCACTTAGCACATTTGGTCATGATACTGCATATTAATTCATTTGCGTTAATATGCGTTCCGAATACTTATTATTTCGACATATTAAATTAATTGTTATATTTACATTGAAAAGGCTCCAAAGTAACACATCTATAAAAATTAGTAAATTACTATTTCGTTAAATAAATTATTATACACATCAATATCCTGTGTTTGGCTCTCTCAAAGGCAAGTTTTAATATATTATTTTAAACACTATTTTTAAATGTAATGGTTTAAATACGGCCAATTACAGGCGTTTAGATGATCGTCTATACTCTATGATATGATTGCTCTGAAATACTCATTTATATTACTCAATGCGCGATTATCAGAGACAGATGATCGCTTAACACAGTCTATGAATGGCCATACTTAACTCTTATATCTCAGAAACTATCTTCTAAAATAAAAATTTACAAATAGTTTTATTTAATTTTTCGAAAATTTTCTTACTATAATATTTTGAGTCGCGAAGTTTAGAATATCCTATATGTATATGTACATACATATATTATATATTTATAATATTTCACTATAAATTATATTTTGATTAATCCTTTTTTTCACGATTGTGAACAGAAAACACTAGAGCATCAATTCATCATGGTTAATAATTATTTGTAGTTGAATTGCGTAAATAAAAGGAAGCATTAAATAATTTACAATCGAATAAAATTATACTATTATAACGTTTTCTATAAGAAAAACGTACGATGTAACAATAATATTAATTATCTCACTTTATATAACTTTGATAATAATCATATACCTTAAATGAGTACATACTATTATATATGTAATAACGCAACCTTATAAAAAAGAATTCGATCTATTAGCAATCGATTTACATTATGGATTTACATAATATGAATTATCGCACGCAATATGAGTTATAACTTTGATATGAACTATGCATGGCACATTCGCTAAAAAGAAAAGCTTCCGTAGCTATATTTTCCTTTATTAATTATTCTGTCAATATTTAAATGCCCGCATTTTAGCTTTTACGCCAATATAAACCGTATCCGATAATTTATTATACAATCATCACCGGAATAATCATTCACATATGAACTTCAATCCGTCAAAATATACGAAAACTACCTACAATTCTGTTATTGATACACATCAAGCATCTTCATTCACTTACTTATTATCTTCACAATTTACAAATATAATTTGATACATCTTCGAAAAAATACATTCATACTCTATACATACGTATCATTTCGTTCGTTAAAGAATTTTTTTTTTTCTAATAAATCTGGAAATAAGTAAAAACTTAAACAATTACAGATTTAAACAATAATATTAATAATAGCGATATAATAATGATTAATAATTGAACTTATCGTAAACAATGTCACTTAAAATATATAATGGTATTTAATGTACAACAATATTCTTATCGCGCTATTTTAAGTTAGCTATGAATAGTATGAATTATTGGAAAGTATTTGAAGAATCAATTTTAATTTGTATATTTCAGATATATACTTTTCTTTTGCTTTAATTCAAATATATAATATATATAATAAATTTTGAGTTTCAAGATCTATTTTATTAATAAAAACTGTGCTTCAGAAATGTAATTTTCCAAAACAAACTTATTTTGTTCTTGTGGTTGTAAATTATTTCAATGTGTATTTCTCGTATAAGAAAAAACCATTAATGTAATATTATATTTTTCAATAAATTACACAGGTCAACATCGAAAAAGTTGTTTTCAACATTTTAATTGTTTCTAATATATTCTTGTTTGATACAAATTGCTGAATACAAATGTACTGTCAATTATACCAAATTTGGCTATCACATCACAATTTTGAGAAAAATGACATTAAAGAAATAAAAAAACGTAATAAAATATAATTTTTTTATTATATTATACTTTACTTTGTTAATTTTTTATGTTGTGTTTTAATCAACATGTTCTGATTACATTTTTTTTTTACATTTTTAAGTGATAAATTCGAGAAAAAAATACAAAAAGATTGTGCCATACAGTTATTTCACTCGCTTAATTTTCATATTCTCTACAAAATATAAATGTGGATTTAACATTGCACAGTGAAAAAATTTATTCTCCTGCGTAAATGACGTTACTGGATACTGCATTGTGAAAATCGAAAGGCAAGAGACAAAAAAGTTACATACACAATTTCTCTGTTAAAAGAAGAATTGGAAGAAAGTAACTATTAAATCTTTTATATAAAATTTTTTTAATGTAAATAATCGAGTGAATAATTCTTGTAAAGGATTTATAATACTATTTTAAATACATTTAAAATATATTCTAAGAGTTAACTTTTTATTGTAAAAGAATTGTGGATGATGGAGCAAATTTGAGATTATTTTCGAATTTGGATCATCAAATCGTTATAAAATTTTAATTTTTAAAACTTTTAAAATTTTAATTTTGTCGTCCTGTGTATTAGTCTCATTATGTTACTTTGAAATTTGTTCTTCAGAGTTTTCATACATTTTAAATAATTTTGATATTGGAAATAAAATATTTTTTTACGTATCGCGCGTATTATTTCAAATTTTTTGATAAATATTGCATTGGAAAAATAGACTTGACGATGATTGAAAAATATAGAATATTAATAACATAAAAAACAATCAAAATGGAAATAACAATCTTTCTTTTTCAAAATACATTTTGCAATATAAAATATTCGAATCTTTATATATGTATATATAAATTATTCTACATGGAAGAATTTGCATGCGTATATCATTATGTTGCATTGGAAGAAAGATCTACTGAATGTATCACTGTAAAAAATATGACACTTTAAAACAAACTAAATAACGTAAAATGTAGATTTCTTTATAGATAAATACAATTAAATTTTACAAAATCCATTAAAAAACTTAAAAACGATTGCATTTGTTGCAAAGTATTGTTTTGAAACAATAGAGGTGTGAATTCTTTAGAATCATGGCTATGGTATATGACTGATTAACTCAATCGCACCACTAATAACAAGGAAAAGAATTTTTGATATGATATTTTATTCCTGCACTCTCTAAACTGATGTATACAGTAAAATAAGATGAAATGAAACAAACATTTGTTTTATTTCATTGCGTATACCAGCTCAGAGAGTGCAGAAATAAAAAACCAGAATTCATGATTTAGTAATAACTACTAAATAGCGCTATTGAGTAGCAAGTTTACAATTTTATAGTGCTTACAAAGAATGACCGCAAAAATCGCAAGTTTTTCGGTCCTTGATTTTAGAATCGAATTTTATGCCAAAAATGATAGATTATAGGACATGGGATAGATTATGAGACATTAGTAATAAAATTTTTATGTTGAGCATGCAATTAATTTTTCAGAAATATAGAGTGTCAAATGGATCACCACAACTACTAGGAAAATGTAACACTAACAACGCTTTACAGTACAAAGAATTTTTTCGAAAATCAGTATTAAAGGTTCTTTGAGTTGTTGATTATAAATCTGATGTTAGATTTTAAAAATTCAAGATATAATATATAAATCAAATAATATATATAATATATAATTTTTATATATAATTATATATAAATAAATATGCTTTTTCCACTCAAAAATTGTTTACTCTTTCATTAATTACTTGCCAAAATATGATAAAAAAATTCGTAATCAGTGAGTCGAAAAAACCACAACAGTTTCGATAGAAATGAATTGATTGTTCCAGTATCCAGTGTGTCTGCCCTATTATATTTGATTTTTAAAAAGATTCAACAAAAATTCGTGGTATAAAAATAAAAAACAGCTTCGTTGTTAGCGTCGTATTTTCTTAATAGTAATCCTCTATATTTCTGAAACCAATCGCTCAACATAAAACTTCTCTATGATTAAAAAAAAAACATCATAAATTATCATTTGACATAAAATTCGATTCCATAATCAAGGATCAAAAAATAGTCGAAAAATCCACCTTTTTTGCGATCTTTATTTACAATGAATTCCAACAAAGAAACGCTTTTATTAGCTTTGATTTTAACAGAATAACCGAATCGTGTACATAAGCGAGTTCATTTCATCACTTTCAAAGAAGTACAAATATTCTTCTAATTTTAATAAGGGTAAAATATGCCGAATAGGGGAGACAGTCTCGATGACCTTAATCTTGACAAATTGTCAAGGACACCCTGAGTAACCTCCAACAGGTTTTAGACGTCACTCGTTATTCATCAAAATCTTGTTAACAAAAAGTTTAAAAAAATAATGTATCATTTCTGCTATAACAACAGTTATAAACTCATGTAGAATCTAGTTTTGTAAAGTGTATACGTGAATACAGTGAGTTCCGCCCCTCTCCTTCTAAGGGGAGAACTTCACTATCGAAAGATCAATCTATTTTTTACTTTCGCTTGTAAAGTTGTAAATTTATGAAGTATGTTTTCCTTTTAGAGGACATACTCGACACAAACGTCGTTCTATCCTTCTTGACATTCAACAAATGACAAAGATAGAATGACGTTTATGTCCAGTGTGTCCTCTAAAAGGAAAACATATGTAATGTGCAATATAGATTTATAACTTTCTACGCGTAGCGAGAGCCACCCCACACAAAAAATGATTTAATTAGATTAGGATTAGGTTAGTTTTTTTGATCGAAATACATACACACACAGCTGTGTTCAAAACTTCTCTTATATAAAGATCACTCAGGGTTATAATATTAACAACATTGTCAAGGTAAATTGCGACTGTTTCCCGTATTCGACATATTTACCAAAAAATATATCTTACTTTCGTCTATATTTTAACATATCAAAAGCTTATTAAAATTGGAGGATACTTTCATGTTCCAACATACACTGAAAATGTATAGTGTGTAAGGTAAATATATTTATAGATTTTGAGTACCGCCAGTGTATATCGGAATACAACCAAGTATCCTTCCCCAATTCAATATAATCTTGATTGTATTCCTTTGTTAGCAGCGCAATTTAAGTTAGTGGCACATAGAATAATATAAACATAAACAGTAAGTGAATCACAGAACATAAGCAGTAGCAAATAAAAAATATTAATTTGTTTATTGCTCACAAAATTTACAAATTGTTTAGGTTGTTCTGTGTGATATTGATCTTAATCGCTCATATATACCTCTTAATTCTACTGTAGCACCAGAGCACATTTTCTTCTTGTTTTTTTCTTTTTGTATAATTATGTACATAATGCAAGAAAAAATTTAGATAATTACAAATTCTGTATAAAGTTATTATAAATAATATAATGTAATCATTCTGTAAAAACAATCTACATATGAGGCATTCCACGTCAAATCGGGCACCTTTTGATAAAAAAAAAAAATCGAAAATTCCGATTCTCTTGTAAAATTTTACAGTATTCTAGACATTAAAAAATGAAACACGTGTTTGGGGGAAAAAAAGTTAAAAAAATGTTTTCACGAAGATATGCTTACTTTTAAGTTTCAAGAATTGACGAAAAACGTGGCTCGTGTGTACATTCAAATGATTATACTGTCGAAACGTTTGTTTTACTTATTTATTTTTAATTTAATATATTTGTCTTTGTTCTTTTGAAGTGTAGAATTGTTTTTATTTTGGCTCGTTGCCCGTTACACTAATTTAATTTTTATATATTATTGTCGAGCCTTCTCTCAATATTATTAATTTTGTTTTATTGTTTATAATTTTTAAATACATTTTTTGTCATCAACTCACCAATTTACAATTCCTGATAAAAATTCATCATATTCGCTCTTCAATTCTGAAATAATTATGAAACTTTCAAAATGGAATTCGAATACAAGATAATAAATTCTTTAAGATATCACGTGGCATACTAATGCGCGGCGCACGAAGCATCTGCCGTCGCCGCACGATTGATCTTAAAAAATTTATTATCTTTCTTATACAATCCATTCGAGTTCTATTTTGAAATTTTTAGGATTTATTTTAGAATTGAAGAGCGAATATGATGAATTTTTATCACGAACTGTAAGTTGGTGAGTTGATAAAAAAATCCATTTAAAAGTTATAAACAATAAATATTTATTTAAAACATATGTATATTTAAAAATGGCAAATTTTTACGCACCCCGCTCCAAATGACCTCCGAGTGATTAAGGAGGTCAAGGTCACTCGCAGGAGCGGGGTGTGTAAAGGTGAACACCTTAAAAATAACCAAAAAATAGAACAACTTACAATCTTTTTTTTATATATAGAAGGTATGTAAAAATTTTCAAAAAAATTAAAATGTTGATTTTTTTTAGTGCCCGATTTGACGAGAAATCTCCGATATATGATTTTATAAAATATCTAAAAAGATATAATATAGTGCTACAGCTAAATTAGAATTTTAATTTAACAGATGCAATGCAAATGATATAGAAAATTGTGACGTTTGATGTATTATATATCATCGTAATATTTTAACATATTTCAAATTTTATTTTGTGTATATATATATATATATATATACACACACACACACAAATATATATATATATATATATAAGCTTATATTATATAAAAGATGATAATAATACAAAGATTGAACTATTCGTCTATATTCACATAAATATAATTTTCTGTTATTATTATTATTATGCTGCAATGGCAAAATCTTAGATACAGCTAAACATCTGTACCAAATATGAATATGTTACATATACGCTTGATGTATTTACACAAATGTCACATGGATTCTCTCATATTTATCTAACACATATGCTCGCGCACGCACGTACGCACGCGTTGTAACATACACACGCATACACACTTTTTCATTGTTACCATTATGAGATGTCCATTTGATTAGCGTAACAAATGTCACACAAATGGTTATTAAATATATCACCGAATTGTTAATTGATGCGTTTCTATCAGACATAAACAGTTATTGTAATACCATTAAGATAGTTCACTGCTTATGTGCATGTTATTAGATATTAATTGAGAATTATTTTCGATATTCTGTATAGGCACCTGTGAATCAGAAATATTATCAGCAGTCTTTTTAGACATAAGTACGTTAGGAGCACTTGCTATTGTTTCTGCTTTATAATGCTGTTTTATTGATGACGAGAGTGCTGCTTTTGATTTCACTTTTGCTTTAGTCTTGGCTTGTTGCTCCATGTTATCAATTTCAGCCCAAATATTCCTCACTTCTTTAAAAAGCTGAAAAAGAAAAATTTGGTTTAAAATACATCACTATTTTTTATTTTTAAAACAATAACATTGCATCACATATTGTTATAATTTACAATATTGATAAGACAGTAATAAGGTTTTTAAGCTTATAACTGAATAAAATAAAAATAAACTTACTTGATTCAACCATGCTTCATCCGCTAATAATTCGTTTAATATTATTGTAGTATCCTTATGTGGATCAGATACCTTTTTATCTGCTACTCTTCTCGCACATTCCAAAAACATTAAATATTTTTGATGAGCGACTTTATTATACAAGGCAACCTTCTTTTGGCAAATGCGACATAATAAAAAGTCCTAAGAAAAGAAAAATAAATCAATAGAGTTTATCATATCTTATCATGTTTCATTTCACATTTGTATATCATACTTTTTCATGAGGTATTCTTGGATCAGGTGGTGAGCCTTCTAATGTAGTACCATTATATGGTTGTCCATAAAGCAAAACTCTTGTATAGATTTTAACCTGCTGACAACCAGCACAGAATTTCCCTTTACATTCTGATGGTGGCAAATCTTTTATCACATTAATACATGGCCATGTTGATATTGCCGTTACGAAGCTTGCTTTCCATTTAGTTGTGAACAAAAGGCGACGTTTTCTTTCTTCTGTTATTTCATCGACAGTCTTAACATTTGATAGAAAATAATCATCTAAATAATAATAAAGAACATATAATTAATATCTCATCATAATGTATAAAAATGATCTTATATAATTATAAATAAAAATCTCGTATAATCTCTAAAAGCAACAATATCAATTTAAAAGAATATCAATTTAATTTCACCTTGTTCTTGAAATATTTCAGTAAGAAAATTAGAATCCAAAGCTTGCGAGATTAATGTCTGTATGTATACTTCAAAATTATCTTGATATTTTTCAGTATCTTTCATAAATTTATCGATATTTTCACTGTAAGCAAATAAAAATGAGTATTATAAGAATTCATAAAATTTGTCGAATTTATTAAAATATGATATGATTTCAAATATAGTTTAAAAAACTGCATTTTTTGAATTACTGGAAAAAACCAGAAAAATTGCTATTTTCTATCTAAATGACATACTATTTCATTTTTAATGTCCTTCATCAAATTAATGTGATTCAAAAAATTATGTAATCATATTTTTATTAAAATTTTTAGTTTTCCTTCTATTTTTATAATAAAACCTAATCTTACTTTCTTCTAGTGCATAACAAAGGGGATACAGCAGGATAATTTGGATAAATTAACAGAAATTGTATATAAAGATTGGAATCGCATAGTGTATTCAATCAAACATACAGAACATACATTATTAGTGCAATATAAAACTATGGCTGGGTTTAGCAAAGAAAGCAGTTTTGTGCAACTGTTGTAAGATTCTTTAATTATTAATATGACTGATGTCTTGCTCTTAGTTCTTTCCCTTATTAGATTTATCTAAATGTATAAACCATGTTTAAGAATTTTACGACAATTGCAAAACTGTATTTTCTGCTGAACGCAAGCTATTTGTGTGTTTTATATGTTTAACAGAATACATTATGCGACTTCAACCTTTAATACTAACTATTTCAAAATAATTTCTGTTAACTTATCTAAATTCTCACTGTCGACAGTACCCTATAGCACAAATATTTTATGAACACGCGTGAAATTTTCCAATTAATTTTTCCACCTTTGAGAAAAAAACTGAAAAAATCCGTGGAAAAATTGGAAAAATTCAGGTTTTTTCTGATCCTTTAAAACTATAATTTTAATCAATTCGTTTGACTCATTAATATATAGCTATAATTACAAGTCAGTGGCCAGCACAAGTCTAATTCAGCTCAATTATGACACAACTGATTAATCAAAAATTTTAAATATATAGAATTATATATATCATTTCATATATTTTGAAATATAAACAATTATATACTTACATTTAAATTATATCTACAAAAGACAGTAAAAACATAAACATATAATTATACAGGAGAGCACAAAAAAATTTTTAAGTGCAACTCAAATCAGAATAGGTGTTTCTTATAAATTTTAGGTCGTCGAATTCGTAAACCGTTTTTGCTCTATCACGTCCAATTTATTAGTTAATCAAGGAAAATGATGAAAAATTTATAAAAATTGAAACATTGGGGAAAGAATAAAAGTAAATATGACATTGGCTACGTTTACACCGTACATTTAGGCCGCGGCCTATACAATAGATGTCCTTGTTTATCCTGTAGATTAAATAGACACCTATTGTATAGGTACATACGGACTAGGCACACGGTGTAAACATAGCCATTAAAATGCGGTCGCAGGACTGATTTAAAGCTGCTCTGAGTAGCGGTCGCCGCCATGTTGGAATCGAGACGTCAGAAGTGAGAAATGACATTAATTTTATGTTGCGTGCCATTTGTAAATAAAGACAACTTGGATAAATTAAAATGACGAGATCGCTTTAAAACACTTGTAAAAATGGACGAAAACTGTCTTTTTCTCCCTGGACAGTAAATGGTCGTAAAAGGCACGTAAAGTGAGTCTCTGTACGGGCAGGAAATACATGATTTAACAGCTGTTGAAACGAGTGAAAAATACGCTTTTATGTATAAAATTCCAAGATAACTTTAATTTTCGTCCATTTTTAGGACTTTCATAAGTATGAGACAAATCACATTTTCACAATTAAACACATAATAACGAAATGGCACATAACAAATTTCGTCGTCAAAACCATCACTTTTCACGCCTATTCAGCCCTTTATCGTGGCGAGGCGCTGTAACACACACAAGCACAAGTCCATGCGCTTGCCTTCCACTCGTCCGTCCTTCTCGCTCAATATCCGTTTCTGGAACTAGAAAAACTGTCCATCACTCGTGTAGATCATCTGATTGTTTGTTGCACAATAGTATTTTGCCGATTTGTTTTATGTTAGGCTATAATAAAGCAAATTTTTCTATTCCCCCCTTACACTTTGTTTAACTTATCAAAACACATTTAAATCAGTTCTATGACCGCACTTTAATGCATTTACAATACTTTTACTCTCCCTAATAGTAAATTGAAGATGAAAAGAAAAGAAGATGGAAGAGGTGAAGGAGTATAAATATTTATAGTATGTTATGCAGAGAAATGGGGGCAGGAGAGACAGGATTAGAAGGGCAATGATAGTGATGAAGACGGTTTGGAGCTTGGAGAAGAGGAGGTTCAAGGGAATTGGAGTAGAAGAGTTTGGCTATTTAAGCGTTGATGTAGTCAGTGATATGATATGAAGCAGAGATTGGGGGTGGAAGAAGAGGAAATTAGTGGAGAGTGTACAAAAAAGATACTTGAGATGACTTTTGGAAATGGACTAGGATACTCCGAGATATACGATAAAGGAGGAGCTGCAAATGGAGAAGATGAGAAGCAGGGAAAAGAGCATGGTGGTATGAGAGGAGGTTGGAGAAGGGGAGGGAAAGGGTGATGAAAGGAGTTATACTCTCGAGATAGAAGAAAAGGTTTTTTAATATAGGGTATGGAAAGAAAAGGAGAGAAAGGGGGGAGAAGGAAAGGAATAAAAATGAATATAAGGGGACAGCTATTGGAAAAAGCGACCATGCGATAAAAGCGGAGGTCCAGCGTGTGCGTGTGTACTTAATTACTTAGGTTGGTAATTAGGATAAGCGTGCGATGAAACGAAAGTAGCTGCATTCTACTTAAAGCTCGCAATGCTAACGAGCTTTGTTTTTCCTTGTTTGACATTTGATAAACAACAAATATGAAACGATTCCACGAGCGTTGTGAGCGTTAAATGGAACGCAGCCTAGGTCGAATATTATATAAAAGAAAGGTTAGATCATAAGAGATTATTGTATGTTATGCGTGAAGATAATTATTGTAAATGTGTAAAGATTGTAACCCTAAGGGGAAAATAAATAATCTATCTATAGATAAATCTATCTATCTACCTGTCCGTCCGTCTGTCTATCTATATACTCTTTCCTCAATATTTTAATTTTCACAATTTTTCATCACTTTCCTCGATTAATTAAAAAAACTGGACGTAATGGAACAAAACAGTTTACAAATTCGAATTCAGTAATCTAAAATCTATAAGAAATATCTACTGGTTTGAGTTGTTCTTCAAAAATTTTTTTGCGATCCTGTTATTTGTGCTCTAAAAAATATATAAAATAATGCATAATTCTATGTACTTAAAACTATATACTTTAAACTTTTGATTGTGTGTGCACAATTGAACACAAGACTTGTAATGGCTACTAATTGTAATTATATAACAGTTATATATTAAATAAAAACAGATGATTACCGAAGATAAAGATAACAAATATAATAATGTGCTCAGAAGAGTATTTCTGAAGAGTATTTCAATAGAGATAAAATCTATTTTGGAATTTGTAATCAAATGTGAACATATTTACTAAAAAATTTAATTAGTCGTATACATAATCTGTGCACCAGATTTGTATTGATTTATATGACTATTGATATGTTAAAATATGTTTTTTATATAAATATTTTTACCTGTCATCAACGATCATCTCATCCCTTAAAAATTCTACAATTGTTTCAGTCTTGCCCTGCTGCCAAAATTTCACTGGTACTTGTTGATATATATGACGATTTTGTGAAACCCATGCAGAATACTGCAAAAAAATTACATATTTTGTGATAAATAGTGATATTCAATATATTTTGAAACTCTCAATTAAATTTTACCGTAGGTATGTTTCTGTATAAAGTTTTTCCATTAGACTTGAATGGCTGGTATTTTTGAAGTAACGTTTTGCCATCTATTCTCCATAAAGGAGGATCTTCTTCTTCATCCAAGTCTGTTTTGATCACGACAAATTCACCGGACTAAAAAATAAAAAACAATATTGCTACTTTCTGTTTAATTCAATATTATAACGTTTTAATAGCAAAAATACATTATTATAAGCCTCTTACATAACAAAGGAATTCATGCATTGTAGGCGATTTGATAAGCAAAAAGTTGGATTCACTTTTTTCCTAACTCAATTTTACTTGCTAAATTTATAGTTAAAATTATCCTGGTAGCCAAGAAATTTTTTTTACATTTTGAACGCAAGAAAATAATAATTGATTTTTACTTTGTTGAATGCTGTGAATTTTTCTTTATTTTTATATCAAAATCGTTTTTTTATTAAAATAAAGTATTGTTAAAATCACTACTTTTATTTGCATCACACATATACAATAGTTTTTAAATTAATATAGTTAATTTTTTCTGAAATTAATAATAATATGAAAAAAACGTTTCAGATAAAAGTGAACAATTTCCAGGGGGCGTATATTGATCAAGTTGTTTTTTTTCAAGAGGTGCCAAAAAAATGTGAAGGTTACCTCTACTTTTTTAAGTAAAATTATATGATTTTTTTATGTAGTACAATTTCTTTAATTATTCTGCATATTAAAGTATTAAGATCGAGATATAAAAAAAGAACCAATAATTTACAAGATATTTTATACTTCATTATGGCTTAGTTTGGCATAAATGGCATGAATCATTCAACGAGTAAAATTAAAAAAATGAATCCGACAATCTTTGTGTACTTCCCACACCGTCTAAAATACATGAACTCTTTTATGAACAAGTACTTTTCATTAAAAAAATTTAAAATAATATTAAAGATTACCGCATCATCTAAGCCTATCGAATGCTGCATGTAAAATATATAATAAAATCGTTAATTTGTTATTCATATTTTATATGCATGTACATATATTGATATATGTATACGCGCACGCACGCACGAGTTAATGTAGAATATTTTAAATAACTTCTGCAGAACTTAGATATTAGATACCTTAAATGGCGAAATATCAATATCTTCATCACTTGCTGCCGCTACTAATTTTTCATCGATTCTACAAGAAAGTTTACCGGAATTATTAGAATTTTTTGAGAACATCTCATGTTTTTTCCTCGTCGATTTTTTTGAGACAATAGTTTCCCCGGACGAATAACCGTCCTCTTCTAACATTTTTCTAATCCTTTTTGTAATGACGGGCCTTACACGTTTCTTTCTTTTCTCATCTTCATCGCCAACCAATTTTACTGCAGGTGTCCATGCTGGATCAGAATCGGAATCTATCTGTTCCTCATCATTATCAAAATAATCTATACCCTGTTGACGATCTAAAAATTGTTTCACTGATGTTTTCTCTTTTGCCTTTCTTCTAGATGTTTCACGTCTTGGAGGAAGAAGTAAAGGATCTACTGTGTGAAATAATATATCTTCAAAAGATTATTAAGTTAAAATAAATTTATATACTACATATGTGTGTTGATATTACCTTCTTCAATTTTCTTTAAAGACTTTTTCTCTGCTTCGGTTGCTGTTGCTGCTGCTGCTGCTGTTGCTGCTGCTGCTGCTGCCGCTGCCGCAGCAGCTCTTCTCTTTCTATCTGTAGGCCCACCAGGTTTGATAGGCCGACCTTTTCTACCTTTTCCTTCTGGTTTCACAGTAATAACTTCAATATTGTTTGTATTATTTACATTCTGTGTTTTCTTTTCCACTTTTTTAGGAAGAAATAGAAAATCATCATCACTAGTAAATCCATCGTCGCTCGAATCAAAATTTAATTTCTTTCTTTCTTTCGGTAGTGGAAAATACCTAGGATCATTAGCGTAATCTATCACTGGTGTTTCTTTAACCGGTGTCTCTTTTATTAACACTGATTTTTCTTGAGATTTATTACTTTCACCATTAATCGAAACTTCCGCAATAGATTTACTCGATTCAACAGGTATATACGGTTTTGACCTATTCCACGTTGTTTTTCTACCACCACGTATGGCAGGTGGTGGAGAAGGATCCTTTTCACCTTGCAGAAATTTTAAATAACTCGTCATAAATCCCGTATTAGGATCTCTGTTAGACCGTTTGAAATCTTTATTTACTTGTATCAGTTGCTGATCTTGCTGAAGAAAACCTAATTCCTCTTCAATATTAGGAACGATCACTTTAGGCTGATCATCTCTGACCTCTTGATTATAATTAGTATTTTGATTCGTAGTGTTGTCGCCAAATCCTATTGACGTTATTTCGACCGAAGATTGAAATTCGTGCGAGTGATGTGGATGATGACCTGCGGGAATATGAAAAGCCGGAAAATATGGGATGGGTGGTGGTGCATGATGGTGCGGCACCATTAATGATTGATGTTGATGAGCCGGAGTGCCCACAAAATTACTCGAATGGTGCAATGACGGTTGAGAACCGAAGGCACTGGACGCGGTGGGAAACATTTTGGCGGTTGGTGGTGGTAAATTCCATCGTTCGAATTCGAAGTAACCGTTCTGCTGTTGTTGATTCGTCGTATTATGATGCGCAGGCGGAGGTATCCTACTGAGATATTCTGTCATCGTCGTACTGCCTGTAAGCTCATTAGATAATGACGTGCCATGTCCACCCTTTTCCAAATTTTTCCTCTTTTTATTGACGCTGTCAACTTTTCGTCGTTCTTCGACCTGCTTTTGTTGCTCTACCGTACTAGCCGAGGTAGCAACAGTTGCATGTTGTTGCAAGCAGGGACTTTGTTGCAATGTTTGTAGATTCTTTACGATACTCATTGGGTCTCCCCTACAACTGCTTAAATCTTGCAACGCCACTTGATTAGTCTCAAAATATGATTGCTGCCTATCTGTCGATACATTCATAAGCCTTTGTACTTGCTGCTGAACCGGCAAACTCTGTGAATTTATATCGCTATTAGTTGCTGTATTTGCACCAGTGTAAACGGGAAACTTTCTATTGCCGTTCGCCGTTTGCCGATTGCCATTTTCCCAACAAACCTGTTGCTTTTGCGTTTGTGAGAAATCTTGTTGTTGCTGTCTATCGTATGTTTTACTCTCTGTATTGTAAGCTGTCTTGTTACTTTCTGTAGTGCCTAATGCTCGTGTGATCACCGACGAATACGCTACCTGTCCCTGTGACGCTGGTCTGGGGACAGTAACATCCAAAGGTGATGGTGGAGCAACATGTTGAGTGACTCCACTTTTATATGATGCACCATTAGTGCACTGACTATTGTTAGTCTCATGCTGTTGCAATGGTGATGGTGACGATATTGCCATCGGACTATTGTACATTGGATATGCTGGACTTGGTACATGACCCAAGGGACTCGCCTGCGAATGAGTCTGCAGAGGACTTGGTCGTCGTGGAACAACGACATTGCAGTCAGGTCCATTTTGTGTCGAAGTATTGGATGAGTAAGCAGAATCCGTCGATGTAGCAGACTTGGATCTGCCCGGATGATGATATTCCGCATCGCTTGTTGATCCTGTCAAATAATGTCTGTAAGTTGTAGTCTGTTGCTGCTGTTGTTGCTGCTGTTGCTGTTGCTGACTCAAAACATGAAACGTTTGTTGCTGTTGTTGTTGAGGATGTGACTGTAAATTGCTGTTGGATGACGTTCTCTGGCTGTTCGTAAGCTTGCTGTTGGTATTATTGCAAGTATTATTTGCAGTGTAATTTAAGGTCCGGCTTTCCATGATGGAGAAACTAATTGGAGATGATTGACTGTTGTCATGTCCTTGTTGATCATTTCGTCTGTGCTCAATTCCGTGGCTCCCTAAATCTGGATAAATCTTGGTCTGTGCTTTGGTCTGAATATTTTGTTGAGTCGCGGTAGTGGTCGCCGCTTTGTTTGGTAGGGATGCAAAATTGCCATTGCGTGTTCCCTGTTTATCGTGAATGACTTGCGTAGAACCTGATCGAACAGGACCACTAAGAAAAATCGTCGTGGTCGATCTTGAGGATAGTTGCGGTATTCTATATTCTTTGCCGGAAGAATTATTCGGTGTTGAGACAATACACGATTGTTGATGTAGTGATGACTGGACTTTTTCATTTTCAGTGGAGGACTGACCTCCATTACCAGCATCTGAGTAACTGTCAGTCAGGGTGTCAGAACTAAAGGTTGGAACTTGATGAAAAAATGTTTGATTATTACTGACTTGCGACGTGGACTTTATACTAATGGTAGGTGATTGAGATCTCACACTGACTGATTTTTTTGTGTCAGTCGAGCAGCCAGATGCCTTGAAATCTGTGTTGCACACAGATGGAGTGGTTATTTGAGATACATTAATATTGTTTAAGGTCTGTGTCGTGCTAAAATGAGTATTAAATGTATTTTCATAGTTAGTACTATTAGATTTTGTAGAAGGTGGACCTGGAGACGATGGAACAACGCTTTCGTGTGGTAAAATGCCAAATGGGCTAGGAAGTTGCGTATTATTCTGAGACGTCCAGGCTAACGTCGATGTAGGCGATGTTGATGCTCCATGCTGCTCGAAAAATGTTTGATGAGTCGAGCTATAATTCTCTCTCAATGTAGAAATATCAGATTCGGTTGTGGTGTTTTGTTTTGTCGCTGATACTGCTTGTGCTTGAGCAAGTGCTTGTCTGTGTTGAGTAACATAGTGTGCCTGTTTAGTATTATGAAACAAAGGTGAAAAGACTTCATAACTCACAGGAGGTGGAGATAGAAATCCCCCTGGGTTAAAGGGAGATGGTTGACCTGCCAAAGTTGCTGTTGAGTGAGCTGCTTGTAAAAGTAACTGTGGCGTCGTTGTTGATGGCACTGCCTGAGCAGCAGCAGATGTCAAATGATGAGGTACAAAATCACTAGTTGTAGTTGGTGTTTGAAACGTTCCAGTGGAGCTGCTCACAGTTAAACGATTATACGACGTATACCATGGACCAACGGGATCCATTACCCAAGCTTGGCACTATGGTGCCTCACTTGGTATATGTTTAGTAGATTCTTCTGTTTGCCAATGTCCAAAATATACTCTCTCATAACATAATGTTTATCACCATTTTTTATAATTGTTTCTACTTTTTTTGTAACTTATACATAGAAAAACACATTTCAAGTTAATATATACACACAGAGTTCATTCAAAAGTTCATCAGGATTAACAGCACTGCAAGAGTCCTTATTTTATCTGAAAAATAAATTGTATGTTTACTAATTTAACTATTCTATAGTAGATAGGTAATTAACAGTGATGATTAAAAACGAAAATTATAAATACTTTTTAAATTGTCTTGCATTCTTTGCATTCTAATAAATTTTATTTATGCAATATGTTGCTACTCCAAAAAATATTTGATACAGTGAGAACAATAAAATCATCAGAATATAAAACAATGCACGTAGAGGAAACATAACATAACACCATGATCAATATGACAGTACTTTTCAATTGTATTAATTCTGTCAATTAACAAAAAGCGATCATATGACATTTTCAAAACACCGATAAAAGACCCAATCACACAAAGAACAGTAAACGATAAAAAATTCATGGATTGACTTACATTTTACATAAGTTGCAGGACGAAGCACAATAAAAAAAAGTGTGCTGCAGCCGGTTGAACATATGTCTCTGGGATATCGTGGGATCAGGCAAGTAGGTTCAAAACGTCACGACGATAGATGATTGTGAATATTCACAGGATCCGAGTTTATTTCGTCGACAATGATGCACTGTGGCATGCGTGACGATCAGCTACAGTTAGGAGCGATGACAATCGACGGCGACGGCAACGACGACGACGACGGAACGGCGGCAAACAGCCGCCGCATACCCGGCAACACGGCGACGGCGGCGGCGGCGACGACGACGCTATTCTCTCGGAGAACGCGCGACCATACGGTAGGCCGTATGCCGCAAGACGATGCGATGCTCGACAGACTAGTGGACCCGACGTCTTGACGAGTGACACCGGGATAAATATGGCTTCACGAATGAGAGTCTTGGTACGGAAAACGCGCGACACGCGATACACGGGCGGCACCAACGGCAGCGACGGTGGTAGCAACGGCGGCAGCGGCGGCGGCAGCACCACCGGACGATGAATCGTGCTCACATGATCAGAGCGTATGTAGCAACCGCAACGGAAAGCGCGCATTACGAGCACCACTTCGCATACGTCGCAACCACGCTGGTAGTTGGACGTTGACACTTGTGAGAGATCATGTATTGTTTAGCAGCAGGACCAATTAATGCAGCAATATCCGTACTCACCACGCACAATCATGCACAATGTCTGACAATGTCATCTCATACCACTGATCGCTACAGCTGCCTATTACTTACTGCCATTACGGAATATTTAGTCACTGTAGATTGCCGATTTTTTTAATCGATGCATCGAGAATCAATTCTTTGTGTTCTTGAAAAGTCGATCTTCTTATTTCTCGATTCTTTTGGAATCGATCTAATTTTTTAAAGATAATAGGATACATACATTCGGTGTACTATGACGGCTCGGCAAGCTTGATGCTTAAAGCCCGTTCTACAATGGATGCATCCAGAAGCACGACCGCTCACTGAACGCTCAATGAGCTCTTGTATGCATGTAGTATGTATGTACATACATACATACTTGTTTGATATATATTTGTCGATATGTGTTTAGATCTAATGGAATATGCCAATTAGATAAAAAGCTCACTGAGCGCTCAGCGAGAGTATATCCACACAACTTGCATAACTGCATAAACATATGCAAAAAGAAAATTAAAGCTTTAAAGCGGGGAGCACAGGCTTTTGCATAACGCATAAAGCATGTGCATAAGGAATTTCATTGGCCCATTTTCTTATGCATGAGCCAATGGACCAATCAAATTCTTTATGTATATGTATTATGCGTTATGCAAAAGTCTGTGTTGGGGCTTTATCGCACATGAAATGCATAATAGAGCATGAGCATAACGTAAAACTGTTGGACCAATAAAACCCGTGTAATCAGTAAGCGTTTTGGCCAATCACAGTAGAGACCGTAAGACCGGTAGCGAATCCAATGTTACGATTTTCTTAGCCCGGATCCTCATACGGACAACAACGCTTTGACACTGGACGCTGATTGGTGAAAAACGGGTTATGAGGGTAAATTTTACCCTCGCAACTGGTTTTTCACCAATTAGCGTTTGGTGTCAAAGCGCTGTTGCCCGTATGAGGATCCGGGCTTACTGATACGTCTTACGGCCTTAGGGGCTACGCAGAATAAAAGGAACAGAGAACAGAGAATAAGAATTTCAACCTATCAGAAATCATATACTGTGGAATAAACAGTGTGTATTCCATAGTACATAATTTCTGATAGGTTGAAATTCTTAAGCGGGGAGCACAGACTTTTGCATAACGCATAAACCATATACATAAACCATTGACCCGCTTTAAACGGGGAGCACAGACTTTTGCATAACGCATAAAGCATGTGCATAAGGAATTTCATTGGTCCATTTTCTTATGCATGAGTCAATGGACCAATCAAATTCTTTATGTATATGGTTTATGCGTTATGCAAAAGTCTGTGCTCCCCGCTTAACGCCGAATCCGAACGGCGCTGATGATCATAGATCTTTTGATCACCAGGTGGAGCCATTTTTTGGCTCATTAAACGCGAAAAATCGCGTTTGGGCGCACGCATGATATATGTATTTATATCATGGGCGCACGTGGGATTGAACTCGGGTCGTCGGGTCTACAAATCGCGAGCATGGTTAATACTTCCACCATGATCGCGGGTCAATCGCACAGAACGGTGAGCCACTCGACTCCACATATTAAACATTATATTGATACCTTGGATAAAGTGGATAAAAGGTAAGTTTATG
Organism: Cyphomyrmex costatus; assembly: GCF_001594065.2. NCBI lineage: Eukaryota > Metazoa > Arthropoda > Insecta > Hymenoptera > Formicidae > Cyphomyrmex > Cyphomyrmex costatus. The sequence goes on along the minus strand of NW_017278534.1, from coordinate 650,558 downwards.
TATTTTAAATTTGTACATGTAATAAACAAAAAGAATAATAATTATTTTGAATCGCTTTCTCAGCTCAAATTTTAATAAAATTTTAATAAAAATATACTAATTTAACGCGTTTCCACTCAAACTGAAAGAATCTGGTAGAAAAAGACTACGGTTTGTTTTGTGAAACAAGTTATTAAGTGTTAAGCTAATTTTACAGTGTGCTTTTTGTTTTCTGTTTCTTGCTGTTTGTCTCTGTTCGTCTCTTGCCTTTTTGATCAAGAAGGCAAGAGGCAAACAGCAAGAAACAGGAAACAAAAAGGACATCGTAGAAATAGCCTTTAAGTTTAAGACTTTAGAGGTTAAGAAGATATCTATCATATTAACCGTGTACACTGCTATATATACATATTTTAACATTACTTAATTCTTAAAAATATTCTGTTTTAATTACACAAATTTACTACTTTAAAAATGCAACTTTTAAGTAGCAATTTTATTACTTCAAAAATGCAACTTTTAAGTAGCAACTTTACTACTTTAAAAAACAAAATTGCATTAAAAGCACGAATTCTTTATTTTAAAACACAAATTCACGGCTTTAAGAATACAAAAATAAGAATTTGTTTTTAAACAGAGAATCTGTTTTAGAGCAGAGAATAGCTTGTTAAAATTTGTAACTTTATATTAAAGTTTAAAAATCTACATTTCTTTAAAATAAGCACTTTAAAATTTATAAATATGATTTTGTTATTGCCTAAATTCCTATAAATTATAAAAAATGTCAAATGCTTCATAATATATTATTTAATTTATTAAGTAAACTTTGTTAAGTATAACTTTCGATAAGTACAACTTATTTCACAAGGTAAACTGCCATGTTTTTCTATCAAATTCTTTTGTTTTAAGTAAAAACGCTTTGAATGAGTACATTTTTATTAAAATTTAAGTTGAAAAAGCAATTTTAAATAATTACCGAGATGAGGAAGCATTTCTGAATAATTATTAAAAAATTGGGTATCTAAACGAAATTTTAGAAATATTATAATTTACATTGTTAATGCAGATACACTGGTAAAAAAATCTCGAGGAAAGACATGTACAGCGACGAAGGTGATGATATGAATGAAGATGTAGAAAGTGATTCAGAAGAAAATGAAGAACTCAGCGATACAATGGAGGAAAACGAGGATAAGTTAGACAGCGATACAGAAGCCAGTTTGAAAGAAGGATCTATAAATAATTCAGATAATGTGTCTGATTTGGAAGAACAAGGCTGTGATATGGATATTGATACACATGATCCACTTTACAAACAGATGAATTCTACTATTAAAACAATGTCTGAAACAAATGTTGATACAGAAATAGAGAAAGGTAACTGTGTTAGGAATCAACTAAAGCTATGGGAAAATTTCTTGGAAATGCGGATAAAATTACAGAAATGTGTGGTAATTAGTAATCAAATGCCACAGTATGATGTTCATAAAGAACTTGGATCAGACACAAATTTTGTAAAGAAAGTCAGTGAAACTAAAATGAAACTGGCATTAATCATGGAGAATATGTTGCGACTAAAAGATATTTTATTGAAACAATATCCTGAAACAAAGAATCTATGTATTGATACTAAAAAGATAAAAACTGACAAGAACATAGATACAAATGATCCATTAAATGAAGAAATATCTTCTGATACTGAAGACGAATTAGAAAATGGAGAGCAATCATCCATTGTTAAAGACACAGAAGTGATAGAAGATTTAGTACCTCGAAAACGTTTGAGATATAATGATTATGAGAAAGTTTTACAGAAAGATCATGACTTGTATAAAAAGTACAAAGATTCTGTTATAAAAAAATGGAATGATAAGACATGGATTGCCACAGGCTTGTTAAATAAAAGTTCTAATCAGACTACGTTGAAACAAATTGAATTTGCTATGAACGATATAAGCAAATTACGAAAGAGAACTCAACTGAAGCGTTCTGAATATAATATTGTCGGTAAATGTTTGTCAAATGATGATAATGATGGTAGGAGAATGCAGGAATACGATCCAGAAATTTATGACGATGATGATTTTTATCATCAACTGTTGAGGGATCTGATAGAATATAAATCATTGAATGTGACAGATCCTATACAGCTTAGCAAACAGTGGATCCACTTGCAAAACATGCGTAAGAAAATGAAAAGAAAAATTGATACACGTGCGACGAAGGGTAGGAGGGTACGATATAATATTCACAATAAGTTAGTTAATTTCATGGCACCTATTACAGTGTATGATATATGGACAGATAATGCAAAAAATGAATTGTACAATTCTTTGTTTGGTAAGATAAAATCAACGGAAGAACAAATAAAATAGATTGATCATACGCATAATTATTTAACGAATAATGAGCAACGACTAAAACCTGTTGGTCATTCAGGGTCATGACCTTGATAACATATTTCAAGATCATCAGAGCTGTCTCCTATACTCGACATGTTCACCATATATTATACTAAGTATGTAATAAACTGCACATTGAATTAGCAATAACAGTTTTTGATGCTCTTTACGCATCTTAGATTTATCTTAATAATGTTGAATGACATATTAAAGTCTAAATAGTTCTTATTTATTATATATTATTGCGAAAAATGATACCTCAATCGGGATTAAACAATAAAATATGAGTATGAATCTACTTATATCATGGATAATACATGGATCTTTTTTTTAAGTATTTCCAACTTTATAATTACATCAACGTATTATAAATATTTCTTCTGCAATATCTGAAAATAAAATATCTTTATATGCGTGCGCGCACATTATATAGGTATATATTTATATGAATATTAAAATGCATTTTGTTAGAATTTAATATATTTAATTGCCTCTACATTCCATTTTAGAATTATACAACGCTTTGATAGCCATACATGCTCTATTATAATTTTCAACAGATTCAGTATAGCAATACTCAGTTGTAGGAGTAACCTTTTTTTCAAAATTCGTCATATGTAATTGATTAACATGTATATTTTCGTGTATCTTAGTCTCACATTGTATACCTTTATCAACGATAAAGGTAGTTTTTATACGATCTAATGCTTCTCCTAAAACATTAATATAAATGTTACTTACATGAAAAGCAAATAATAAGTTATAAAATGTATTTTAATATTTACGTTCATTTTCATGAAGTATCAAATCTTCAAAAAAAGTGATGTTTCGTATAAATAAATGAAATGAATCTTCAATATCAGATGATCGGATAACAAAATCAGGATCACAAATCGCAAGATGGCATAAAAATCTGATGCCTTGTCTTAATACTTTGTATTGAATCTTTTTGATATCAAACCAAAAATTATGATCTAATTTTTCTGAATATATTTCTGTCAGATGCTTTTTCATATTCTGATTATATTTCATCTGACATGCATGATCTTTATAATTAATTCTCTTTAAAATATAAACTTTTTTCGTTTTTTTAAATGAATCTTGCCACTCAATATTATTGATTACTTCTAATTTGTTTTCAGAACATTTTTTTAACATATTAATTATAAATCGTAATAATTTCGTATAACAATTACAGGATTCTAAACTTTCACTTTTTAATAAATTATTTTTCTGTAAGATATGCCATATAGATGATATTAATGCATGCGTCATATTTATTGTAGTAAGAAAGTCTGAACAAAAATGTTCCATTTGTGCCATAAGAATTTGTAAGACACAAGCATCTAAAACACAAAGAGAGAAACATTTATTATTAAAAATATTCTTTAAAAAATAAAATATATTATTATACAGAAATGCACAAATTTTCAGAATATTTAGAAATAATATAATATACCTGGTGTAAAATGTAAAACTCCTTTCCATCTTTTTATTGTCATTAACTCTATTAAAATAATGATAATTAATGTTAAGGAAAATAAACATTTTGTTAAACATATTCAACATACTTACGCGAACTTGTACAAAGTTTTGACACAAATATATCGTATTTACTAAAAACCATTATAAAGTTTGCTAATGAAACATAACAAAGTGATAATGGTCTTGAGAATACAAGTTCTTTAAATATAAGACAAATATATTCTAATCTGGAAAAAAAATTACATTTACATAAAATCTATAAATATTAAAGTAACACTGTTCGACTAAAAAAGAAAAGTTACCAAAAGGAGACTAGTCACATTTTGTAGTTATTAGGATCCTGAATATGAATATGGCTTTCAAATTGTTCCATCACATCAGAATTTTAAGAAATTTACATTTACAGTTGTAAAAAAAGCTATATATATATTATTATTATTATATTATGTGAGAGAACAATATTCAACATGTGCTAGAGAAGTTTATTCAAAATTAAGCATATTGCTAGGACTCTCAATTCTCAAAAGGTTTCTTTAAGAGTATCGGTTATATCTAATAAAATAATCATAATTATATAAATATAGAGTTTAGTAAGATAAAAAGAATGTGTTATTGACAATTTAACAAGTAGCTTTCGTTTATATTTAGTTAAAAAGTTAATTTTTTGATAATTATTCAGAGTATAATGGATATCGCGCCTTGACAACATGTGTATGCCAAGGTCAAGGTCAGGACTCTGAGTGATCTCTAAAAGGTTTTAGATAGAGATCACTATTCGTTCAAACGTTATTAACAAATAATGTTTAAAAAATATCTTATTTCTATTATGTAATACAATATTAAAAACTACCCTTCTTGCTTAGAAGTGCACAACTTTCCATGCGATTTTTCACGCCGAGAGAGATCCACTCCATCTCTTTGTTTAAAGGCACACAGCTTTCCACGCGAAGCAAAGTCCATCCCATTAAGTTAATATAAATATAATTAAAAACTATTTGTGTTAAATCATTGACTTAATTTATAGCTTTTCCAGAATATATTCTATATTTGACTATTACTCAGCTTTATTATATAATTCTATTATATATTATCTTATTAACCCTACCCAACACCAAAAAAATCTTTTGAAGTTTTGAGAAAGTTGGAAGTTCTAACAATAAACTTAATTTTGATTGCAATAAAACTTCTCCAGTACGTCATACATCGTAATTATAATCTAACAAAGTGCGTAAAAATAATTCTTTTTTACAAATTGAATTGCCAATTTTTCAAAATTATGACATGGAGTAATTTGGAAAATGTACGTGTATATTCAGCGCCTAAAAACTATTATGTAAAGAATAACTAATCTTATATATATATATATATATATATATATGTATATATATAAAATAATATTCTATTATAATTACCCTTTATCACAGTAACCCACTTTTTGTTGCACATTACACAGTAGTTTTACAATTGCATTTATAAGACCTGTAAATTGATGAGATCTCCTCTGCAAATAATATTTATCAACCATTGTTAAAAATTATTTTATAAAAATTAATATTTAAAACGATAAAATAGAGTATACTTACAACGTGTTCTATTAAAGTGACACATTCTAGGATGATCTCAAGCATTTCAAATTTATGGCCCTTTTTTCGCCATGTATTATAACGTGTCATTTGTTGCAGATAATGATTGTAACCTTCATCACTGCGTGTAAGCAATTGTGATTTTCCTGCTAAATAATTACTTAAATATAACGATTCGATACTAATGTGCGAAAGTATACCGAGCAATCTTCTAGCCTCGATACCACGTTCTCCTTCATGCCATGCATCTGCTTCACATTCAGATTTAATACATATATTATGATCTTTATAAACTGTAGAGAAATATAAGTCGTTCATATCTCGAATATCATCATTTTTCATAGCTTGAAAAATTGTTTCCAAAACTGTTGTAATATTCAATATTAACTCTCTTGTAGTTAAGACTAGCTAAAACACAAGAAAATATATACATACATATATAAGGTGCTTCACAAAAATGTTTTTTAGAGCCAATACAAGTTATTAACGTCATAAAAATTCATTTATTTAAAGATAAATTTTCTCTCCAATTTTTGTTTTACATTATTAGCTTATTCAAATTATTAACATAGCAAATATTATAGTAGTTAAACACATCTAGTGTTAAACACTGAAGTCATTAATTATTCGTTAAATGTTGGAAAAAAATTAGTCAAGATTATCAATTTACTATGCGTAAAATTTCTTGATTAACTAAATAACAAACCGGAAAACTATTATATTAATATTTTTAACAAGGAAAAACATGTAAAATTATCAGATTCAAGAGACACAGTGTCTCGGCGTTAAGCAAGCGCAGTGATACTACCGTGTTCCTTTACGCGAGACGAGTTGCGGGGTTCGAGATTACTGGAGAAATCCAAAAAAATTGAAAAATAGCATAATACATGCTTTTATTTTTTTTTCTCTATATGTCCTATAAATAGAGATATTGCGACACAAAGTCCGGATCTATAACTTTTCATTCAGAATAAAATACGTTGTTATTGCTATCATAAGGATGCAGACACAATAGAAGGAATAAAGAATTAGGAATAAGGAATAAGAAATTTTAACCTATTAGAAACCGGATATATCGGAATACATAGTTTCTGATAGAATGAAATTATGTTATTCCTATTGCTATTCCCTCGAATTGTATCTAAGACCTAACTCTACATATATTATACAGACACTTTACACTAGTGACATCTTTGTGTACGTGCGTACGCGCGCGCGTATAAACACGCACGCACGCACGCACGCACAAATTAATAAATTATAAATTATTTAAAATATTTTTTATTACGTACCGTAAAGTGGGGCTAAGCGAGCTGCGTGTGAATATTTATTTACGAACTCTGAATTCTTATTATTACTTATTCGGATAGAACTAGAGACCCTAAAAGGGTCTCTAGATAGAACTAGCACTGCGGCATATTGTAGTGTAAGTGTGATACTTTAATTGTCCCCAGTTTTAAAAAATTTGGCAGGTAGGTAAATATCGACTTAACACGGGCATTTAATAAATGTGATTATTCATTTTTCTCATATTGTTTTAAACAACTCACGTAGATAACATTTATACGATAGTTTCTTGTTATCGATCAGGTATTGTTCACAATCTCATTGACATAATTTTAAGCTATTTAAAGTATTTTTCTCATTTTTTTTTTCGAATTACACAGGTTTTTTTTCGAATCATTTAAATTTGAAGGGTAAAGCGAGCCATGGTTCGAAACTAAAAACCGGCAACAGGATCGTCCCGCCTTTTTAAATACTCCTCAGAACGAATGGAAAAAGCGATCCATGAAGCCAAGGCGGGTCGACTAAGGCTGCTTTCCTTTTAAGAGACACAAATCGACACGGTATAACACACTCGAACACAGTTTGCCACACTTAAATGGAACGCGATATGTGCAGTGTGTGTATCGTGTGTACGAACTTTTAATACCTAACCATAAAAGATTTGAATTTTGATCTTAATAGACGCATAAGATTCGATTATTGCAAGGAGTGCGTTCTAATATCACTTAATTGTCTTAATTCATCAAAATCACACTTGAATAGACTCGAAACACACTCTGACTCTCCTCCCGAGCAGAGGCGAAGTGTGTCGATTGAGTTTGAACAAAATTGTAAATGGAAAGCGATCGTCGACTGTGTCTCCTAAAAGGAAAGCAGCCTTGCATTAACAAAGTTGCTGAAAAATATGACGTTCCTAGAGCAACGTTAAGGAATTTTCATTATTGTTTGAGAATTGGAATTTATGAGTTAATTTATAAGTTGTAAAACATGTTCCTGACCTCTGTTTATTGTTAGAAACGAAATTAAGTTCGTAATCATTATAAATTTGTTGTTTCAATCGAACCAGCAACCTAGTTTTGCATTTAAAACAAATGGCTCGCTTAGCCCCACCTTGCGGGGTAAACCGAGCCAGGCTTTTGCCATTAATAATTCAATTCCTATACTTCCGATAAGCGTTGTAAATAGTTAATCTGAAAGTTAACATGTCTGAGATTATATATTCAAAGCATCAGAATTTAATTTAATGTATTTAATCTTTTTTTCACGCGAAAAACCTTAAAAACCGGCTCGCTTAGCCCCACTTTACGGTAACTATCCATACTTCACAATTCATATAGATACATGTTAAATTAGAATTTAAATATTGATTTTTTTATATACCTTATTGATTATTGGTATACATCTTTCAGACTCTATCTCAGTGTTAATTTTCCTTTCAATGGCTGCAATCTCAAGTAAAACGAATTCTGTCGTTAATCTTTTTCCATCTACTGTAGTAACTACTGGTTTTACTAATTCGGGGTTTTCTACAACATGAGAAACATACACAAAGTTATTAATAATTGAATCAAAGGCTAATATTTATAGTTAGTTTTATATTCAGAACTGCATTAAGTTTAGTCTTGAAGTGTTATGAACCAATTCACATTAGCGTTCTAAGATATTACTTGAGACGGTTTTGAAATAAGAATCAACTATGAATACCGGCCAAACAAAATGGGCACCTTGAACAATGCTAATATCGACAACATTAATTTTTCATCATATTACTCGATAAAAATATTTAATAAAAAGTATTTTTATTTATAATATTAAAATATTTAACATTTTAAAGTAACATCTTGAAGTTATAAGAATATGCAATCAAAAATAGAGATTTGCATTAAAAAATTTCAAAATGATTTTTAAATGATTCCAACAACGCTATCCAACGACGTGTTTTGCTTTCTTGGGTGCTCCGGGTATCATGTCATCCTTGTTTAATGTTCAATAAACAAGGATGAACATCTCAGATGGAAATCTGAACTTACTCTAAGATCACACTAACATTGCTATCAATGCAATATTTAAAATATTTCCTATATCTTTTGTTTGAAAATTTTTTCAAAAAAACGTATATTTTTTGAAAAACTAGCCTGATACAGTTGCTTTATTATACCTTATATGACTGTATTCTTACAGAACAATTCTATTGGATAAGTGCAAAAGTTTATGCCTGTTCCTAGATGTCACCTGGAGCATTATATATTAGCGCTATGTACTGTTATATAAAAGTATTATAAAATTGTAGAAAATAGACATTTGAATTTCCATTCGAGGGAAAGACAGAAGTATTTTGATTGAATTTACGTCAAGAAAAGTATTTGAAAATGAGCGAAAAAAAATTACATTTACGGTATTATGCTTTATGTTTCGGTAGGGTGTAACAGATGGAAATGTAATAAAAAACATTACAGATGTCTATCAGGATTATGCACCAGCAATTCGAATATTAAAAAAATGGTTTGCGAGATTTAGACATGGTGATTTTGATCTTAATGACCACCCAAGCTCTGGCATATTTTTTCTTTTCCAACCCGAGGTTGTTTTATGATCAAGGCATTTGTATGTTATCAAAATGTTAGAAAAAGATTATAGAAAACAATAGAAATTATATAATTAATAAAAAAATGTTTCATGCGAAATTACTGTTTGTAATGATAAATCGGACATGAATCTTTACATTCATCCCCAACATAAATATTTACCAAAAATTCTAAATGTTTCTTCTTCTTGCAAAATAGGTAAATTTCTTCTTCCAGTTTTCTCTATAACTTTAATATTAACAATGGATTTTTCTGGTAATGGTGCTCCAAACATTAACTCTGAAATTCTTGCAAGAGGAAAATCTGAAAAATATTTGCAACATTATGAATGTCATAATATCATAATGTCTTTTAAATAATTTTCTAGTATACTCACAAATATTACATGTCTTAAGTCGATAATCATTTTTCTTATAAAGATTAGCTTGTGTACATACTTCTTTCATTTTTAGATTCCTATTTGTAATCCTATTAAATACATATTAATATAGATACTTTGAATGTTAAGTTTATAAAAGCATCAAATAACTTAGATCTTTTTTATCTTACCGATTTGTTGGGGTAGCATATTTGCACTTATCAATAGAAGAATTTATGTACAACATTTGTGGTTCCTTTAGTTTAATATTTCCAGCTTCTAACAGTTTATAACGTTTTTGAAGATTTCCTATTTCTAGATTCTGTATATTAATATAAATAATGTGTAATTATCCAGAAGACACTCCTCACCTTCAATTTCAATGAAATTATGCTTATTTTATGCATTTTTGCATGAAACAAAAGAATATACTCACTTGTAATTCTAATTGTGTTTTTAGTTGTTCTTTTTCATTACAAATTTTGTTAATCTCTGCTGTATGACGATTAGCTTGTTCTTCAATTAAACGCATCTTTTCTAATTTCTCATTTTCAACTCGTAATTGAGTTTGTTGTAATTGTTGTCGCAAAAATGCAGTTTCACCATCTTTAGTTATAAAATCATTCAACAATTTTTTGTTTTCAGTTTTTAATTTTTCCAATTCCTTACCATCTATAAATGTGTAAAAAAAATCATAAAGATATCTTATAACTATTCATATTTCTGTAATGATATTACCATGTACAATAAATTTATTGCCCTTTTGGAAAGTTGAATTATGGTCTTTTATATCTATTAACTTATTTTTGAACTGAGAATAATTAATTTCTGTTATGTCCTGATAATTTTGACTTGTACTCTGTACATTTTTCATTAATAAGTGTGAATTAGATTTTTCTATAGCCTGTGATACTTTCGAACATGATGCTTCATTATAGGCAGTTGGTCTCTCAGGAAAATCTGATTTTACTGAATTCAAACCATGTTCGAATAGTTTTAAATTATTTGACAAGTTAACCTCCTTGAAAGTAAAGATTCAGATTATAAATTAATTTCATATCACATTTCAAAATTAAACTTTTATTAATAGCATTACCTGCACACAAACTTGAGATGCAATCAAATCCATTTCCTCAATATCTTCTTCATCAAAATCATCACCCCAAATATCATCATTCTGAGCATTTTTATTTGTAGAAATTTCTGCCTGTGCTTTATGATACTTCAAATTCTTATTAGTAATGTCATATTTTGCTCGTTTTGCAGGCATATCATCCATCATTGACGTCTCAGAACGTTTAAACATTATGATATTCGTGGAAATTGTGGAAATCGTACTAACTTTCGGAAACCGGCTAAAGGCGGGCACGTAGAAAAACTTGAAGGTGCTTTTACATAGGAATGACAAGAGTCCTTTTCTTCTTCTTTTATTATGTAGGATTCAACCACAGACTTCTATGTATATAGAAGTACACAGTCGCAAATATACTGCCATATATGAATACTTACATATATGTATACTGCACACATATAAATATTCAATATGGCGATGAAATGTTGCAAGTTGAAAAGGTACCTTGAAAGGAACAGGAAACAGAGAACAGAGAATAAGGGTCTGTGCACAATGAAGGAACAGATATTAGATATTAAAATATTAATCTATCAGATACCAGTTACATCGGAATACACGATTCTGATAGGTTAATATTTTAATATCTAATATCTGTTCCTCCATTGTGCGCAGACCTAAGAATTTCAACCTATCAGAAATCATGTACTATGGAATACACACTGTTTATTCCACAGTATATGATTTCTGATAGGTTGAAATTCTTAAGGTACAATTTCATGCTGACGCTTGACGCTTATTTTTAGCGTCAAATCAGATCACGTGATCAAAATTGATGCTTAATATTCGTAAATTTGTACCTTTATTCTCTGTTTTCTGTTCCTTTTATTCTGCGTAGCCCTTAGGCCGGAATCAGACTACGCATTGAAAATTGAGATTGAAGATTAAAAATTGAAATTTGACCAATGAGAATAAAAATATTTTTGCTCTTATTATTTTGATTGGCCAAATGTTAATCTTTCAATCTTTAATCTCACTGTTCAATGCGTAGTCTGATTCTGGCCTTTGATTTGCTTGCAAAATTTGTAAACAGATCTAACAGAACGATTCTGGCTGCATTCGGGCAGCGCGCTTTTGTACGTCCTTGTCTCACGTATAATGACGACGAAGATAAAATGAAACAAATAACGCTAATAGCGTCTCCCCGAATCTAGCCTCTGTGATTGGCGATCCGCTAATCCGCGAAACGCGAAATACGCTCCATGGGATTGCACCCTAAGTGAGTGATCGCTGTATAGGTACTCTAGTGTATTCTTTTCTATCATCCAATCAAATTTTAGATTTAAAAAAATACATCAATAGTAGTTCACTCTACTGTTGAGTCTACTGAATGCAGCCAATGGGACAGTTGGCAGTCTAGTGTAATATAAATAGAAGTCTGTGGATGTCGTTAAAATCCTTTGGGCAGAAAAAGAAGGGTGAAAGAGTCCCAGAAGAGTTATGTCGTCTTCAGTCGTTGGTTGGTCGTCGGTCATCGTGTCGCGAGAAAAAAGTGAGACCTCTGTTCACCTATGTTCTCTTTCTGTATTAACTGTGACCTCCGTTGTTTACTTTTGGAAGTTAGAACTAGTAAACAATAACTCTGTAAACTCTGTTCTCCTTGCAGAGAATACTTACGATTGACAAATAGGCTTCTTGAATCTTAAAATTCAAGACCCTGTAATTGTGATTTGCTCATACGAGTCTGTATCAGTCTATATTGCCCAGAGGGAAAAGGAAGAAGACATTTCAGTTTCAGTACGTACATGTGTACATTTCTTAATTTGTAGCTATTGCAAACAGTTTTTAGCAATAGAAAACAAATCAATTAGGATTAAACTTATTTCTTACTTATACTTATGTCTTAGCAATCTCTATGTTTGTCCGTGTAATCTTGGCTGTCCTATTGAATTTTGCATAGTTATTGTGCTTATTAAACATGTTTTTAACTTAAGCTCACTGACACTACTGTAATAGGCAAAAGATCAATTATGTGTCACCTTGCGAGAAACAAATGGATTCACAAACGAAATCTAGTAGATCTTTACCACCATTAGTTGAAGGCAAGGTTCATGGCAGTCTAAAGCTTGTTATCAGTGAGGTCTTCTGGGTCACAACAAATCCTGGTGATGTTACAGTAGTGGCTTCCTGGTGGGGTGAACATGATAACGCGCAATTCAGGTGATTTCTAATATTTCTGTAATACTCTTCTTAAAGTAACTTAGTTTGTAATAAATCAAGTGTAAATAATATCTATATCAAAAACAATATTTGAGTTTATATCTGAAATTATTCAATTGCTTTTTTTTGACTATACATACCAATTTTTTTTGTTCCTCTTAGACCAAGAGATAGTACTACAGAAACAGAAAGAACAAATGAAGATATAACTGAAGTGTATGTTATAAAAACTAACGCAACACTTTTTGTAGATTATATTAAAAATTGTAATGCAATAGAATTGGTAATAGTTGCAGAGGATATTCATGAAGTTATTGGTAGGGGATGTATAGGAGAATTATCTAAGATATTTTCCTGTAAATATTATTCTCAAATTATTCCGATATTGAGTAATAATGGCCATAAAATAGGAAAATTACATGTTTCTTTACAATTAACATATTTGACAAAACATTCCAATATACAAATGGAAACATGTAAACATAATAAAGAAGAAGATAGAGATATTTTATTATTTCCTATTGACAATGTACAATATAATGAGAAAATGCCAATGAAATTTTACAATGATGCTGAGAATACTGAAGAGAAGAAATTTAAAAAAATTGAAAAGGCTAATACGTGTAATATGTATAAATCTGTCCTCAAGACCAAGCAATCAGAGTTCCAAGAATGTAGAAAGAAATCGAATAAAATGGTAACGGACAAGTTAGTTGCTCAAATTGTTGCTAGAGCACAGTGTCTTAGAGAAGCGATATTAAAAGAAACTTACAAAGAAGATTCTTGGAATGGTAGTTCAAACAATGAATTACATTTTAATGCTCCATCAGAAAATAAGGAAAAACTGAACAAGTATATTTTAGAGGTGGAAATGCCTTCTTCAGAGGAAAAGAAAGCCTTGAATATATTGAGTTCAACACCTCCAAATTTAAAAGATCTTATGTCTAAAATAATTACAACCAATAAAGATAATGTAAATACTGAATGGAATCAAAGTTTCTCTGTAAAACTAGACAGTCCTGAAGATGTATTGAATGAAAATATGACTTATACCGAATTGGAAGGTTTGTAAAGTTATAATTGTGGTTTATTTGGTGCTACAAATTTTGTGAATTTTATAAAGAGGTGATTGTTGCTAATCTCTACTTATGATAAATCCACATAAAGAAATACATAAATTTATTTTTGTTCAAGCGATTTGTTCAATGTGCCTTGGAAATAAATTTCTTCCATGTTTAAAAAGACACTGCATGAAAAAAAGTAACTTATTAAGGATTCTCAAAATTAAAAAAAAATAGAACAAATGAGGCCAATGAGAGTACAGCGCGGTACTTGGTATACAAAATTCAACATACAATTTTAATAAAAATAGTCAAATGGTTAACTTTTTGGTCATTGTGCATTAAAGATGTAAAACTCGCAGAGCATATTTAATATACACCACAATTTAAAAATTATCTATTCTCAAGTTTTCTGTCTATGACATCTTTTGTTCACCACTATTATAAATTATATTCTAAACTATAACTTATTTTACCAGGTCATGTTTTAATGTTTTATTTAATTAATGTAGGATTCTTCTAAGCGTTAAAAAATATGTACAAGGTATTGTAAAAAACGTTCGAACACAAATCAACTTAATTTTGCTGTTAATTCATCATATGCAAGAAGAACAAAATCGGCAATTAGTCAACTGTGTCCTTTCTTTGTTAAGATTTATATGTCTTGTTTGATTTATCAAATATTATATTGAAAAATTTGTAGCATTAATAGACTACAGCTAATATTAAAGTTTTTATTGATATAATAGTACATATTAATTATTTGTATTATTTCAGAAACATATCCTCTAGAATATGTTAATAGTATTAAAATTTTTATTGAATCTTTTACATTGACATCCGCAGGATATAGACGTGCGAAATCCACATGCTTGCAATGTATGTAATTTTTTATTTTATATTTTGCAAAGATTCTATAAAAATATGTTAACATATTTTTATCAATATCTTGGTAAAATACACAAATGTGCCAGATGTACTTAATTTTGCTAAATCATAATTTTTTTTCTCAAACACAGATGGTGTACCATTATCACTGACATATTTTATTCAATATGATACAACGTTTGGTTCTACAAAGCAGGCAAATAATAAGTCTAGTAAAGAAACTAAGTTTACAAGGACACTTGCTAAAAAACAAGTGGGTCAAGGTAAAAAGTTATATTTTTGTTGAAAACTTATTAAAATGTGCAAATATTATAGTATATTATATTTTTAATCAAAATATAATAAGTATTTTATAGAAGATAAATATAATTTTTACAGTTGTTAACTTTAACTCTGAGGGTATTTATAATATATCAAGACATAATATAAATAAAAATTTTCCTTTGAGATTTAAAGTTTTTGTCAAACATCATAACCAAAAACTTCCAACTGGATTAGGATTTGGTTTTATAAATATCAGTGACATTATAAATACTACAAACTTAAGTAGTACCCAATGTATAGTTATTGTAAATAAAGGCATCAAAATAGGTGATTTAAAAATTACAATAGAATTAGGTTACGATTTTATTCATTTTGGAAAAGAATTTGTTGGTGAGTATAATATTGAGATATAATTTTGTTAGGTATACTGAATATTTTGTCGAATTTTTAGTAATTAAATTATTTTATCAGATGCTGTAATATCTAAAAAAGAAAATTTTCCTATTATGAACAAGAAAGCCTTGACAAGTCCAAATGGTAATAAATATAAAAATGCAACAGGGACTCATTCCTCTAAATCTAATTGCAAAGTTTCCTCTGTCTCTGCCAAACAAATTAAGTGTTTGACTAGTAGTAACAATAAGGATATAGTTATTACAAAAGATATGACAGAACACCGAGAACAAAGCTTAGATAATAAAAAAATTGATACAAGTAATCCTGAAAATGGTATTAAAGATAAGGTAGGTTTAAGTGATATAAATTAGAGAGCTTATTGAATGAATGCTGCAACACATAGCTTGTTTATTTATGTTAAAAACTACTGAATATTGTAAGCAATTATTGAGTATTATTACAAGCAAATGCTTATAAAGTAAAATAATAGAATTTGTAAAGCCATAAATAATGGGAGATAATAGAAAATAAAATAATTATAGCTCCCCATTGCTATTTTATTCAAAGCATGCATGATGATTTTGATGATTAATCAATTTGTATTGCAGTACTCATCTGGATTCGACATATAATATTTTAAATAAATATGTATTGTTTTATTTATTGTTTACGTGTTTATATGTGATTTTTTAGGTTTTACTTCATGGCTTGATATATGTAGCTGAGGGTAAAGATTTGCCAGAATCGAATACCTACCTGATATGTAGAGCCTTTTGGCGAGAGGATAAAGCATCAAGTCAAATTTGCAATAATACAAAAAATCCGTTTTATCATTTTTTTCAGGTAAAAACTTTTTTTTTTAACAAAGTAATTTTAATTATCACAAAAGTGAATTTTACTTAGAAATATTTATTTCAGTTAGTACCTTTAATTCACGGTATAGAGTTATTGGAGAGAATCAGAGATAATTATATAATCATAGAGGTATATAATCGGCAAAATAGTGGTATAGATAACCTTTTGGGAATAGCAAAGCTATCTGTGCATCAATTATACATTGCCTATAGAGATCCACTTGTTTTACCTCATTTGTTATTATCGAAGGTAATTATTGAGTATCTTATGATTAAATATATTTTAATTAAATTTTTAATTGTATAATTTAATATAAAACATAAAATAATAATATAGCTTAATAAAAATAAAATTTAAAATAAATTAGAGGACTACAAGCTAAATTTTTTTTGGCTCATAGTCCTTTTAATTTATTTTGATTTATATAATTTTTGTTTTTTTCACACAGTATCCTGTAATAAGTGTGGATGGTTGGGTCAATATTAATGATCCAGTAAGTGGAAAATTTTGTGGGAAACTTCTTGCACTCGTCGCACTTGGTACTGCAGAACAAATTGCATTACTAGAAGTATCAAGAGGTCTAAGAAATACTAATAATATATCACGAACAGATTGTAGTTATCACTATTATATTCCTAACAATACTAACAATACAATGGGTGGCCAAGAGAATTTACAATATAATATTCATGAGGTATCAAATCTCAATTCAGAGCAATCTACTTGCAGTAATAATTTTGCTTACAACGTTATGCTTGATAGAGATTTGGCATCAGTTGATTATAAGACTCAAGGAAGTCAGACAGATATTTCAAGTTCAAAAAATATGAAACCACAGAAACCAATACAAGAAGATGTATCTTCGGAACAATTGGCTTTACGCGCCCTAGTTGATCGTTTGACAAATGTATTACATATTAATAAAATTAGTACAAATCAATCGGCTCAAACAGAGATAAATCAAGTAAATGGAGATCATACAGAATTATATTTGAATAGATTAAATAGTAATAGCCTTACTGATGATAGCGATAGTTGCAATCCGAAAAATGATTTTCGATTACCTATGGAAGTGTACAGAAGTGTCGGTGTTGGTGCTGAATACGAAGATTTAGATCAACAGCAAAATAATGCTAATAATCTTTCTAACTCATCTTTAACGGAAGAAAATGTGCAAAAAATAGAATCAAATATTAATTGTAACAGTTCTTTTTTTCGATCTATAATTGAAATCGAATGTGCGCTACATTTGCCAAAGATTGAAGGACTGAACGGATTTATGGAACCAAGTACATATGTAACCTTTCAAGATTTAACTAATAAACTCGATTCTACTATTCAATTAAATTCATATACGGCTACAAATGTCTGTCCATATAGTTGCAATCCGAAATGGAATTGGAAATGCGATGCAAAGCTATCAACAGATTTACTTTTAAACGTATGTAATTTCATATTTATGTTTTAAATATCTTCTAGTCTGATTCAATTTATATGATATAACTTATCATATAGTCTTAATTTATATTTTATTTTTCTGTGATATTTTTTCAGAATCAAAAAAGATTAATTCTCAAAGTGTGGCATTTAATTGATCCAAATACATCTAAAAACATAAATTTAAAAAGAGATATTGTGATCGGTTTTTCCGCTATTGATCTCTCGATTCTGATGGCTGGATTTCCTACAGTATCTGGATGGTTTCATATCATGGACTTTACTGGAAAATGCAACGGGCAAATTAAAGTAAATTCTCGTGGTAGTTTTTATCTAGAGATATTAATTTAAGAAATTTCGTACATTTTTTCTCCTGCATCAACTATACATATATATATATATATAATTATTTTTATTTTAGATAAGTATAGCACCTCTGGATAATTTATCATCATTGGGAAAATTTGCACCAACTAACTCTACTAATTTATCAAGTTGCAGTAATTCACTGCAAGCAAACTGGCCATCTCTGTATGATGCACCTTGCACTAATACAGAATTAAATGGTGCACATCAAATATCATATGAAAATCAAAATAATAATAAATATATACAAAATGATTATAAATTAAATACGCATATTGGTCATAATCTAGAAGATGTTCCTATATCTTTCTTATCATCGTCTTTGAAGTAAGTGATGCCAGAATTATTATAATTACACTAGTTTACAAAAAATGTGTTTTTTAAAAATTACTTTAAATTAGACCAGGGCCCCTATTTTGTAACTCTTAACGCAAGTTTCGTTATCGTTATAACACCACTGCGCAGCTCTTTTATTATGGTAAAAAGCTGCGCAGTGGCGTTATAATGATAACGAAACTTGCGTTAAGAGTTACAAAATAGGGGCCTTGGTGTTCTAAAGGTAACGCACATATTTTAATTATCCAACTCAAATATCCAAAAAACATATTTAAAAAATTGTTTCAGATAAATTGTGGTCTATGTGTATCGATAGTCACAAATTAGAAATTGTATATAACTTCAAAATAATGTTAACTTTCTTTGCAAAACAAATATCAAATAAAGTCCTAAAAAAACCATTTTTGAAATGGTTAAATTTCAATTATCTCGAAAATCTAACGTGTTAAAATTTTTAGGATATACGGCATAGTTTTCAGTATTCAAAAAGTCTGTAAAAAACACCTAATCTGATCCAGTTTAATTTTTTTATTATCAGCTAGTGTTATTAACACAAAAATATTGTTTTTTGATAAAAATAAATTAGTCAATATAAAAATAAAAATTAATATAAACCCCCGTGGTTGCCAGAAGTTCCACAAACTCAATTTGCACTTGACTTTCATAACTGAAGAAGATTCAAATTCAAAAAGTTAAAACATTTGTAGTTAACTTTGTTAACATCTCCTGATAAGTATGTTTTATTATTTGCGAATAATCGCTTTGTGAATATATTATTTACGTCGACAACTGTGGCATCTTTCATATTGACATTTTGTTTGTATTATTTTATTGATTATTTTACTATTTTTCATACAGATTTAACTTTAATTAATGTATGTTACAGACAAAAATTAACTGAACTAGATGAAATCACAAAACGTTTGCAATCACGTCTACATGATGTCACAAACACAGCTTTTGAAGATGAATTTGATAATGATTTTGATATAATTGAGCCAAACATCGACAGTGAAAATATTAACGGTAGAAACGTTCAGATTACACATTATCCACTACCTACAGTTTCTAAACATTTTAATAATGGAATATCACAAATGTCAAAACAATGTGAAATACAAAGCGATGGCAACATTGTAAATGATGAAAAGCAAACTTCTTCCACTATAAGCGGCGATTGTAATTTACATTTTGAATCGGCATCTAATAAAAGTAGAGCTATGAGTTCTGAAGCGACTAATCTCGGGCATTGTTCAAGTTCGAATATACATTTCAGCCAACATCCTGGCTATTATCACAATCAGTATCAAAATAGATATAGCTCAACGTACAATTATTTATCGGACAGCAGTACAGAGTATCCTGTGCGAGGTACCAAAACACATATAAATCACTTGCTTGACAAACTTTCTTTAGATTTGCCTCCTACGTCATCTTCAGAAACGACCGTACCTATAAGAAAAAACATTCTAGAGTTATTCGCGAGTTTACGGGAACATAGAAATAACTCGCAAGATAAAGACAAAAACAATTATGACATTAATACCTGTACAGTGCTCACTCAAACTGACAATGAACGTGCTAGCTTGAGCACGGCAAATTTTATTACTTCTAAAAAAACGATTGGGGAAAACATTTCTGTCGAAATGCCTCGTAACAGAATATCGACGGTAATACGTGAGGAATTAGTCGCGGAAGAAAATAACGACGGTGGAATTTGTGATGAATTAACGACTTATTTGATAACTTCCAACGTACGTCATATGAACTCGGATAGTATATTTAATCCGCTTCTATATCAACATTTGATGCCAGATTTGCAAATTGCAGCTATTGTATCACCGGAAGGGGAAGCTGTGGAACAACTAGATAATCGATACATAAAAAATTTCGACATAGCAGTGCACAACAGTGATACTGATCTTTTAAAAGAAAACAATGTATTTCAAGATGATACGGAATCGAAAGATAAAATAACTGTTTTAGAATGTAATGAAAAAGAATGTTTTGGTTTGACACCTTCGGATATGTCAGAAAATATCGATAGTAATATTGATATGACCGTCATTTATGAATCTAGCGAAAATGATTTAACATCAGAAAATAATACAGAATCGACTGTTATAATGTCATTTGACAAGTTATCTACACAACCAGCCCAGATTGAAATAAAAAATTATTCCATCGTATCTGAATTATCTGTTACTGGAGTATCAAGGCAAGCTCCTGAGGGTGGAAATCCTATAGAAGAAGTTAAAACATTGGTAGTAGCAAAGCAGCAAAATTGTATCCAAGATGTATCAGCAAACAATTAAATACTCTGAAATTTGTAATATAAATTAAATTAGAATAGAAAAAATATATAAGTACGTTTTCATAATATAGCATACATTTTTTATAATTACATCAAACTAAGTTCAGAAATGAATAAGTATTAATGTCAAATAATTTCATCAATTTTTTATTGACAAAAATTGATAATATCTTTTTGTTTGAAAATCTCGTAACTAATCTGAACATTTTAACTATTTAAGACGAAAACGTAGAATTTTATTCACTTCAGTTTTACAAAAATAGTCGAGAAAGGGACTTGGTTTACAATAAATTTGAATCCATTCATGATCCATACACACATACAATCTTTTCTATTATCCTAAACTTAACCTATGACTAGTAACATGATATAACAAAACAAGTAATAATTAATCTCTTTTTATCCTATTATATATCTTTGAACATTTTGTGCTATTTTCATAGTCTCATTTCCGCTAAAAATAAACCAGTAGCCTTTTTTTAAAACAAACTACTCTTTCCTATCCTTATCCTATTCTATTACTAACTCTTTCGCGTTCTTTACAATTATCTTTGATCCTTCCCTCTTTTCTCTTATGACTATTTTCCTTTTCTTTCCACAACTTTCATAGAATTTCTCCTTTCGCTTTACCTAGATTCTCATTCTTAAGTTTCCTTATAAGCTCCTCTGCATTCTTCCCTAACTTTTGAAACCAAACGCTTACTTTTACACAATATTTCACATAGTGTTCTAAGTCATTTTTTCCATTCTCGCAGAACACACTCAATCGCGCTATCCGTCCCCTCTTTCCAATATTTATTTGCCTCCAAATTCTCACATCTAAGCTTCACCAATGTTCTAATCTCATCCCCTGAAACTAAAAATATACTTAAACGAATTAATGCTTCTATTTAATATAAATTTTTTATTTATTATATGTACATGCTTTTTTTCATTGAGGAAAATACTTTATTTCGAACTGACTCAGAACTGTTACTGACTGATGACCGTGTATATGTAATAATAATATAAGATAAATATATTAATGTGTGTGTTGAGAATTTTATTCTGAATATTTAAACTATTATATATTATTTGAAATATTTAATATACATGTATAATGTACGCGTATTTTTATATAATCTTTGTGTATATAATATTTAATTATATAATTTACAAATAATGCAATGTATAAAATAATAAAGACTAAAATAAAAATTCAATCTGTATAAAAATTTTTTCATGCAAAATTAAGGAGAATGGCAGGAGAATGGTATTGATTAAAAGATCATATAATTTGAAATCGAACAAATTATATAGTATATCTGATTTAATCTTTTAAATAAGCAGAAAGATACGTTTCTCTACGTGTCCATTGTTTCAATGCAATAGGATGTATTAGCCATATCTTTGCATCAGTGCCTTCATGAATGTGAATACTTGAGCAAGTTCTTATTTTCTGCAAATATATAATTAAATTAATTAATCAATTAAGAAAGATTACAGGATATATTCAACATACATAGAGAGGTATAAAAAGGCTAATTAGAATCGTCTGCAAATCAAGAAAATGTTTATATTAAGACATAAATAAATATATTAGATGCAAAAAAAATTATAAAGTTTAAAAAACTATAAACATAAAAATTTATAAGAAAAATTAATTACGATATCGTATACAAGTTTCAGCTTTACGTTTAAGCCTTTTTCAGATGTATAAAATTTTTTAACGCAACAAATCTGTCAAAACTACAATTAAAATAAAAAAAAATCAAGACATAGACGGTTGTGTCAAGAAATAAGATGAGATTTTTCCGAGAAGCAACAGAGCTCGTCGAGCGATTGGATAACCGTTTGTGAAATTTTCTCATAGTTTTAGTAAGAATATAAAACTACGTTTTAAGTAATATATGTAAATAACAAGACAGAGCGTCTCTCTGGTAAAAAACTCACCTCTGAGTCCATAAAATAAAAGAAATCCATGTCGTTAAAATTAATTAATCAATATAAAGTTTTCTGTAGAACCGTTATGTGACTACACAGTAATTAGAAAATAAGTAGTCTAAACGGTCAAACTAGAACTTTAATGTTGAAATATGATTCTGTGTGAATATATACTATATGTATATGTAGTTTTTTTTAAACCGCGCGCCGAAATTATTTTTGGTCTTGAAACGCAATTCGATTAAACTGTAATAATATCACGAATTAAATTGACAAGCAATTTAATAATTTGATGCTCAATCACAGACATATCTTATTAATCATTTCTGTCTGTTTAGCTATTTATTTACATATTACATTTATGTATACTGGATGTCCCAGCTAACTCGAGCATCCAAAATTTCTTGCTTGCTTCTTATAATAAGGAAAAATGTTTCAGATGAAAGTGGAATGGTTTCAAGGGAAACATATTGTGGTCATACTGTTTTTCTTCTAGGTAGACGCTAAAAAGATATAAGGATCAAGTCCACTTTTAAAAAATGGAATTGTATGACTTTTTTTCACACTATGATTCTTCTAAATATTTTTTCATGTCAAAATATTAAAATAAAAATATCAAAAAACTAATAATGTTTATGAGATATTTTATATGGTACTTTATTCTAGCACACATATTGATATATAAAATATTAAATATAACTCATAAACTATCAGTTTTTTTATATTTTTACTTTAATATTTTATATGTTGAATAATTAGAGGAATTATATTGTGTAAAAAAAAAGAATTATACAATTCTATTTAAAAAAAGCGGAAATAGCTAAAGATAGCCTTCGTATCTTTTTGGCACTTTCTAGAAAAAAAAACAATGACCAAAATTTATCCCACTTGACACTGTATGTATGTATATGCGTATGTGCGTGTGGAACAGAGGACATTCTCATTTCTTATAAAATCGGCCACCCGCCCTCTACCCATTTCAATTTTTGAAATAAAATTTTTTAAAAAGGCTCAAAATTTTCGTTGAAATGTTTACTTCTCGATGATGATCCTTTTTATTATACTTCTGTTTATTTTTTATTATTATATATTCTCTATATTAAGTATACTAAAAGTTAACAAATTTGTGTGTGTAGCGGATATTTGACACATATATAGTGTATACATATCATGTAGTTTTTACTAAAAAAAACTACATTTAAAAAAACGGCAATTTGATCAGCTGCTACACATTTCTCGATCGAGAATTCGGATCGAGTTCTTGGATCCAGAAATGTGTAACCAAACAAATAACATATGTAGTTTTTACGAAAAAAAAAAAAAAAACGGCAAGTTGATTATGATTACACATTCCTCGATTTTAATTCTAAAATGCTAAAATTCAGCCAATGGAATACAAATTTTGGTTAGAATTGTAACTTTATTAGCTGAATTAAAAAATTTTAGGATTAAAAGACTCAAAGCATAAACTCAGTGTAGCGCTGCCTTAAATTAAGTCACTCTACAATTGTGTAAGCTTAGTTGTAAATAATTGTAGTTGTACGAGTTAACCAATCACAATCAAATACGAAAAAATGTTCAACTGTGCGATTAGTCAATTCTTACAATTACAGCCACTTACAACTACGTTTACGTGATTGTAGAATGGGTTTTAGTCGCATTGCAGCGTCGCAAGCGTTATAGGCCTTCTACAATAAGCCATTACTTAAGTTTTAAGTGTTTAATCATAAGAAATTTATACCAATCACAATCGAATGTGAGAAGAATAATCGACTATGAGTGATCAATTTCTTATGATTTAATACTTAAAACTTATAGGTAATAGCTTATTGTAGAAGGCCTATATAATACATAGAATCGGTTTTACATCATGATCCAAAGAGAAAACGCTATTACACATACATGTACACAAAAAGAGTCAAAGGGAAGATAGTGAATAGAAAGATTTAATCTAATAAAGCTATATAAAAGCTTACACGAAATAATTCAAGTTTCTTCCTTTTAAATTTCGTTTGTTCTTGACATTCTCTTATCATGCAGGTTCTACATAAGAATATTTTATTATTTAAATGCCAGTAATCTCCGGTTGGTGTTTTACCACATATCTTGCAAATATTTGTATTACGATTGCAACATTTAAAATCAACACCAAGTTGCATTTTAACTCTACTACCGAAACTGTGTTCAAATATAATACCTTTTATCTCTTTACTACCATTATAAGTTCCGGGCCTGAAAATTATGTGACACTATCTTTACTTCGTGAAATAATATTTTGCTACATCTAGGGTGCGTTCCACTTAACGTTCGCAACGCTCGCGAGTATCATTTTTGTCCTTCTTGTAATCGAATATTAAATAAGGATGAGATGATAGACGCGATCGTTGCGAACGTTAAGTGGAACGCCACCCTAAATATACAAAATACTATTCTTTTAACTAATTAATTTTAACTACCCTGGATTTTTATTGGTATCAAAAATTCTTTTCTTATTGGTAGACAGAAATGGATATTTCTGCGTTTTAATCTGCTTAGGAACAGCATAATCGGATGATGATATATAATCTTTCATATAAGTATTGTAAGTGATAGGCTTGGCAAATCGAGCGAGACCGCTGTAACCTCTTTTGCTGATACTATAACAGCACGGCTATATAGAAGAGATCAACAGATGAACATAATTTTATATACTTACAATTAATATTAAAATAATATTAGTCTCTAATATAAAAGTTTGTACCTTGGTTTTAATGGCGTTAAAAGATTTCAAAACGTTATAAGAGCCGGGTCCTACGTTGGAATAATTTTCTGCGGTATAATATCTCATGAAGAAATTCAGATTGTTTCGAGAAGTATCGCGTGACTGTCCGGAACCGAAGCATATTTTTTGCGGTTCTGATTTTCGTATTATATATTCGAAATTTGTATCAATCGGAAATATAGCTGGATAATCCATAACCCGATATTAATTTTGAAATTATATATCTACGTATCCAATTCTCTTTGGTAAATATCAAATATATACCTATTTCACTTTATTAAAATTCAAATTATACTACACTGGTCAGACATAAAAAACAGACGCTACGGTCCATTTGATACTACGAATGTTTTGAAGCATTTTTTGATTGGTCAGTTACTAAAATTCTTTCTTCTGATTGGTCAGTCAAAGTTCCCCGAAGCATTATACCGCACCCTACGATCTACGATTATGGTTTCGTAGCTGTGACAGATTTTCTAACCTGAATAGGAGTCTGACAATTTGCTCCAGAAAACTCTCAGTTTGCGGGGCAGAACGATACTTTTTTCTACTAGATTATTCCGTTTCGTGCAAAAACGCGTCGAATGAGCTTAATTTTATCAAAATCAGACATGAATGTTTTAAATATGTAAATACCAAATTAATCTGTGACAGTGTTGGAATATAATCTGTAACATTTAATATTGTTTATAAATAATCAATATTATTTCTACTATTGTAAATAATTAGAGCTATTCCGAAATGGAGGATATAAGTAAACAATATTTAAGTAATAATAAAGAAGAACATTAATAAAGAATATAATAAACTATATAGATTAATGAAGTTCTAGCTATGGCAGCTATTCGACATACTTTGCAAAGGGAGGTATTTACTCTTACCGATGAAAAATTACTCAGTGTATGCTATGTTAGCAAAGCTTACAAAAAGAAAAAGACAAGTTTTCTGTCTCTTGCTACGACGACAGACACTCCAGGATCTCTTATATTGTATCAAGTAAAAAAGAATGATAAAAATGTTTATAAAAAGAAACAGTCATGGCCTCTGGGCGATATACAAATCATAGATGGTGTGAAAAATGATTCAATGGACATAGAGATGCATATTGATAAAGTTTACAAATGGTCATCTACTAATGCACAAGAAAGGCGAACATTTATTAGTAATTTATATACTTATTCCTGTAGCTTAACTCAGAGGCCAGAATTTAAAAATATTCCCAAAGAATGGTTGATTGATCCAACTGCATTGAAGGAAAGTGACAGTATCACATTTACACCTGGTATGTCTTTATTACTCAATTTAATAAGTTTGCAATTGTTAATGTCTTTTTTTTATGTAATTATATTTACAAAAAATTGTTTAATGATTGGTCGTTCTACTTAATTAATAGGTAATTATGTTAAATAATAACAATTTTTAGATCTTTTAGCATCACCTATTAGTTCAGATTACCAACCCATTACTGAAAAGGAAGCTGCTGATTTAAAACAAATGATGGAAAATTGTGAATATGCTGTTTCCAATGCTGAGCTTTTTATGGAAACTCTTTCAAAAGATCTATCTATTCTTGATGGGGTAAAATAAATACTTCTCTTATAGAAAAAGTATTGGGTTGAGGAAAAAGTCATATACATATATGAAAGGATTATGTTACAATATTTTCATTAAAAATGAACAAAATTCTAATTTAAAAAATGGTTTTAAAGTTTAAAATCTTTACTTTTGAAAGATTACTGTATTTTTTTAGTTTCTGTGAGTTTGGTGATTTTTACATATATGTAAAAGGACTTTTCCTAATCTAATATTACATAAATATAAGTAGTATAATATCAGATAATGCTCATTTTTCAAAGTAAAATATCAAAATTAAAACGATCAATATATGAGCAAGCAAGATATTAGAATATTCAGATGCTTTTTAACTATTTAATAAATAGCTAACATAATATAATATAATATAAAGACATTTTGATTCACAGTGTTTTCATCAATTTAAAATTAATATGAAAATTAGCTTACAAATATTACATTTAAATTTAAATAAAAAGTAACAATGGCTGTGTTCCAAAATTGATTGCCAGTACTGAAAATCTATAGTTTATGTCACGAGCACTATAGGTTTTCAGTACTGGCAGTCAATTTTGGAACACAGCCAATGAGAGACCAAGATAGTGGTCAGACAGAATCTTTATTTTGCGTATGATGTGATAATTAAGGATGTAGGTATACACCATATCCAATGATAATATAAACATCAATTGCATCAAGATGTGAAGTCCGATGATAAATTCTTCGTTTGATAGCGAGAATTATGTTAAGTGTAATGTATAGTTAAAGGTCAATATTGTAAATCTGTAAGATAAGTGTTCAAATTTGAATTCTCTTTGGTAATATCTGGTTTTGTTTAGTTTGTCTTTTATTGTTAATAGATTCCAAATATGACTCAATTTGTTATCAGAGTTCACACCTTGATGCAATTGACATTTATATTATTATTGGATATGGTGTGTACCTACATCTTTAATTATCACATCATGTAGAGAGAAAAGATTCTGTCTTGTCACTACCTTGGTCTCTTATTGTCACTTTTTAATTAGATTTAAATGTAATATTTGTAAGCTTATAAGTTTCATGTTAATTTTAAACTGATTATTTTATTCTTCTTTAGGAAAATGTACATTCAGTCTTAGCATCAGAGCAGAGAGTAACACAACTGATGAACAGTATAGATGCAGCAATAATTGAAGCTTCTATCGTAGAAGCGCGACTAGCAGCATATGATGAAGCTTTAGGAAGAATAAGAGAAGTTATGGCTCGAGTTGGTCAAAAAAATCAAGCTATACATACAGCGAATAATAATGCGAGGCTTTTGCTGGATAAGCTAAATCTAGTGATTGTAAGTAAAAAAAGAACATAATATAATTAAAAGTTATGAAATTAATTTTCTTATTACAATTACAAAACGATAAAATATTAAGATAAACATATGTTTATAGATTGTTTTCTTATTAAATTATTATGTCTTTGTCTAAGGACTTAACAAAATTGCAATGCACTAAATTTACATTAAGTAAACTTTATTTTTTAATGAAGTGTTGTTTATATCACGGTCTTCAAAATGAAATTTTAATGTTGTTTAGTTTTTAATATTTTCTAAATATTATTTTCTTATTTTAACAATGCTAGATAGCCTTATTTTTATATTAAAAATAAGTAATAGGTTTTATTGCATTATACAACAAATAACTTAAGATTTAAATGATAAATTTAATATGATATGTAAAATATAATCTTTACAATAATTTGACAAAGAAACATGAAGATATGGCACAATTTTTTAATCAGAATTTCCTATCAAATTCTATTTTGGTTTGTTTAAAAATATGAAACTATATAATTTTCTTTTTCCCCCCCCCAAGTCGCAATTAGATATTTCTGCAACACACCAACGTACCTTAAATGACGCAGAGCTTCCAGGCAAAAGAGAAGAGCTTGGCCTTGCTGGTACAGCCCTTTTAAAAGCTATAACAGCACCTCTTCCACCAGGATTGGACAAACTAAGTGCTGTTACTGAACAAAAAAGGCGATTGGACAAACTTAAAGCAAAATTCTCAGTTATTGTTGCTAGACATTTAAATAATCTTTTTATACACTTGGTAATTTTATGATTGTTTTTAATATTCCATCTCTTTTAAATAATATATAACAAAAATATATATATATGTTATATAAGTTAGAAAAGAATATATATATATATATAATTATAACAAAATTTATTTTTCAATTTTTAATCAAATTTTAGGGTAACGATATTGGAGATACGTCTACTTCCATGACGGATTTAATATTACCAACTCATCAAGGAGTTCATCACGAGCTCGTACCATATACTGAATTGATGCAGTTGTTAAAAGCATTAGACAATAAAGCCTTTGTACAGTTAACTAAGGTCTATACTGATACTATGAGCAAATTGTACAAGAGAGATCTGAAGCGCTTTTTCGAGGAAGCTAAAAATAAGCTCATTAGCAAACGTCTGCAAGGTAGAGTAATAAATTTTCTGCAATAGATTTTCAATTAATAAATAAATGACAAATGAAACGATGTGCATTTAAAAGCCTTAATAGTTAGATTACAATTGCATATTTTAGCACTCTTCTGCATATATCATTCTCGTAAATTATATATATTAATAAGGAGGTACGTTTTAAGTAAATACATCGAGGTCTGGTGGTCAAAAGGGTGAAGATTTGCTTAATCCGGCGCCTATCTGTTTGCTGAGTGGTGAAATATGGACTCCGATGGACGAAGGAAATCTTTTAGATTCAGTTCTCAATTGCGTACTTTCGCAGATGCAGCCAGTATGTCTAGCCGAACAAGGCTTCTGTGTCTCATTTCTTCAATTGGATTCTGTTCTCTCACCCTCCAAAGTAAGTATATTGGTAAATTTTTACCATTTCTTATGACTATGAATGTCTGTTGCTTTGTGCAGAGTAGCGAGATGGAGGAAATAGAGAATGCTAACAACGGTGCAGCAAGTCCCGGATCGGTAACTTCGTCGACAAGCAAACGACTGGAGCGTCAGGTGAACGAAGATGTTCGTGCAACTATGGCCGCGATATTCCCATCATTAGAAACAGAGTTGAATAACTTTATCGGTTTCCTGGACAAAATCGATAGCTTGTGAGTTGGATTTTGAAAACAATGACTTCCAGAGTTATTACAGGCCTGGAAAAGTCAAGAAAAATATAAAAGAACCCAGAATTTCAATTTATTGGTTAAATTGCTTGTCAATTTAATTTGTAATGTTACCTCTACTTTAGTCTGACTGTTATAAAATTCAAATAATTGATGAATAGTTTGCTTGAATTAGAAATTGCAAAAATTTACACAAAAATAATAGGCACTGACATGATGGTATCCAAATTCACTCATTTGTGTTAAACATTTCTCGGTTTATTTTCTTCATTTAAGATTACATATTTGATATTGGTTATGGAAAATTCTCCACTATATTATCTAGGAAATATTGAAAAATCGGGAAATTAAAATTCTTTTTTTGTGACAACTTTGAACTTCTGCATTTAAAATTACTCAGAGTTTTTAAAATAAACGAATTTTAATTATTATAATCTTTTTAATATACTCTTGCTTATATATATATATATACATATATATATATGTTTGTATGTGTTTGTTTGTACGCATATATATTTTTTACAGTTGGTGTATGTACGTATTAGTGCGTTTATCTCAGCACGTTATGTCTGCTCAAGATACCGGTTCATTTTTATCGATGACATTTGCATCCACTCTGATTCACATAAAACGAGCATTTGACAAATTCATGCAAGCGCAATTGCAGTCTATACTGTGCGATACAAAAGTTAATCGTCGACACAAGTGTGGTATATTACCATACATAGAGAATTTTGGACCATTTGCGAGAACCGCGGAGAAGATTTTCCGCAATTCTGATAGAAAGGTTGATCTAGAGAAATGGTACACGAAGCTTGTGAGCACTATGTTCGAAGCTATTGTTATTCACAGTCGAGAACATCACAAGACGCCTCAGGAAGTCATAAAAATGGGTAATTAAAAAGTGTAATAAAATTACTAATCAATTATTAATAATTATTATATATAATTTGTCATACTTTTAGAAAATTTTCATCATCTCTATGATCTCCTCTCACAACTAAAAATTTCGATTTTGGATCACGAGCGGAAGGAAGCCAAGCAAAAGTATCAAGATGCGCTTCGTGCTTATGTTACGCAGTATTTTGGACGACCTCTTGAGAAACTTAATGTAAATTGCCATTTATAATAAAAATACTTTTATGATTGTAAAAATATTATTTAGGAATAGATTCTATGAGATTTAATATTTAATATTGTTTATTTAAGAATATTTATTTTTCAGCTTTTCTTTGAAGGTGTACAAGCCAAAGTAGGCGCCGGTGTGAAAGAATCTGAAGTCAGTTATCAGATGGCCTTTAGCAAACAAGAGTTGCGACGCGTAGTGAAGGAATATCCAGCGAGAGAAGTTAAGAAAGGTTTGGAGAATTTGTATCGAAAAGTTGAGAAGCATCTATGCGAAGAGGAAAATTTGTTACAAGTATGTAGAATATGTGAAAGATGAGTAATACATTTTCAATGATTTAATGGTAATTGTAAATCCTTATAAACATGAAACAATCCTTACAAGCATGAAAATTATTTCCTCGTCTTTATAATCTACTTCTAAATTCTTAATTTCCAGGTTGTTTGGCGCGAGATGCAAAATGAATTTATTGCGCAGTATAGGAACATTGAAGAACTAATACAACGCTGTTATCCAGACAGCAATGTAACACTCGAGTTTACTATACAGGATATTTTAGAATTTTTCTCGGAAATAGCGCGATCTCATTAAATCAAAATGTAATTTTCTCTTCACTATTATTCTACTATTATTCAACTATTATTACTATATTATAAATTCTAATATATATTGATATATCTAATAATTAGGGATGCATCAGATCTTAAAATCACTGGTTACTGACTATCTGGTGTCACATTATTTTCAGATATCAGACTTTCAGTCAATTCAGTTAATTTTTCGGACTGGATACTGGACATTTCTTAGGATATTCTGCCTGATATCTGGAAAATGGCTTCCAAAAAAGGGCAGCAAGGGAAAAATAGCGATAAAAATTTTCTTTATTCTAATATAAAGAGAAAGAGGAAAGAGAGATAAATTGTGCAAGAAATTTAGCTAAAAAGAAAATTTTGCATTCTTGACGCAAACAATTAATATAAAATTTCAACCGGATACTGAATATTTCTCGGATATCTGATGCATCCCGAAAATAATTATAAATTTATATATATATAGAGAGAGAATGTAATATAGCTACTTATACATATATATATGTGTGTGTGTGTGTGTTTTTGACAATTAATGATAAAATTATCGCATAGGGACAGAATGAATTAAACCGAGAAGAAAAGTCCTCTATCATTTTGCAATTTTCGCAATGATTAACGAGTTATTAATTTATGAAAATAGTCAAATGTCAAATGCAAGCACGCGGCGAAATAAGACCGCCCAGCAAGGCGCGCATTTGCCATCGCATTTTAATGTCAATGTCGCTTGTAAAAGTTGCGAACAACCATGGTGGACGTAACAAGGGCTGGAATTAAAATCCGCTATCTTGCATTTACACATATAGCAACGCAAATCATTTAAACATAAAATTTCAATAAAAAAAAGTTTAAAATCTCCATTAGAAATTATTCACGATGGTGAGAGTGAGTTATTACTGAATTGTTCTGTTTTTCCTTAAAAAAAACACAATAGAAATCTCAGGAATAATTGAACAATTTTGATCGGAATCCATCCCGACTTTGTTCTATGATAGGTTTCCAGCAGCAATGCGCCAGTTTTCTTTTAATATAGGATTTTTGGGAAATCTGTGCAAGAACAAAACTTTTTTGTAACTGTTGTTACAACAATTGACTGTACAGTAGGATATATTTTATTATTATTTCTACAAAGAAGAGATATTTTGGAGCTTTATAACCTTCCTAGGAAAAAATGTTATATATGTGGATTATATACATTTATATATATAATCATATATAATGATATATAAAATACGTCTATGTTTATATAA
Organism: Cyphomyrmex costatus; assembly: GCF_001594065.2. Taxonomy (NCBI): domain Eukaryota; kingdom Metazoa; phylum Arthropoda; class Insecta; order Hymenoptera; family Formicidae; genus Cyphomyrmex; species Cyphomyrmex costatus. Next base: position 617,328 of record NW_017278534.1, on the reverse strand, counting down.
GCAAACTTGTACACCTATATATACATATACATGAAACATTTTTTCCCAGGTCTAAGACGTAAAAAATAGCAAAAAGCAAGAAATAGGAAACAGAAAGCAAATTGTAGAATAAACTTTATAGCTGCTGCCAAGAACTTTTCAAAACACTACAATAAAGATCAATTTTATCAAGTATTTTTCAAGCAAACAGCTTAAAAGTTATAATACCGCGCCATCATTAGTATTACCTAAGGTATCCGACTGACGGCTAAAACTTCTTGAATGTTGTTCAGGATCATACTTTGAATAATATTTGTCAAGATCAAGGTCATTGGACATTGTTCCTCTTATTTTCATTTTTACGTAAAAATGAATTTTTATATACAAATGAAAATAAGAGTAACCTCTCTCTCTAATCGCTTTGATTTCTTTTGTGTGTGCGTGCATACGCGCGCGCGAGCATATGTATGTACACACGTTATACGAACTTTTTTCATATTTTAGCACGGAGAACAGTCGAAGTTCATTACCTTATTTTATATCTTATATATGTACACATACATGTATATTCATTATATAATGTTACAATTGTTATCACAAAAAATCGTGTAACATTCAACATAATAAAAAGTCATTTATTTTAATATATGCCTTCCACTTTTTATAAAATTGTATCATTTTTTGGAAAGACATTTTCATGAAATAAATAGACCGTTTTGAACATATTCATAAATACGAACTATTTATTGAAGACAGTACAGTATTGTGTGTTACATTCGCACAATAAAGTACATAATATTCTTAGCAATATGCCTAGATTGCTTTCGTATCTATTTTTTTATCTAATTTTATATTTTAAATGTTTATTTGTTTTCAGTTGGTTCCTCAGGTGGGCCAAAGTTAAAGAAGATAACGCCTGATAATTTTACCTGAAAAAATGCACAATTATATATATATGTATATTATATATATA